>NW_025999945.1:7444690-7468633 GCF_001458135.2 Marmota marmota marmota
GACTGGAAAATTTATCATGTAGGCTGGGTATTATTAGTAACTGTGCTATTCTATCTCCTGGTGAAATTACTGATATACCCTTTGGAGAACTGGCTATAATTTTTATTTCACCTTCATAATCGGGATCAATTACCCCAGGACTTATCATAAGTCCTTTTAGAGTAGAAGAGCTGCGTCCCAATAATAAGCCTACTGTTCCTTTGGGAAGAGGTCCTTTCACCCCTGTGGGAATGATTTGAACTCCCATCTCTGGAGTTAGTACTGCTCTGGTGGAGGCGCAGATGTCCAACCCTGCGCTCCCTCTGGTTTGTCTGGAGGTCTCTTCAGCTTTGGGCCGCCAGCCCCGAGGCACCAGCTGCAGGTTGTCCAGGCAGTTGTCCACAGTCACAGCATTGAGGTGCACTACCTGGAAGCCGGGAGCGACGCCGCCCATGTGCCTCTCCCACAACAGTTCATGAAGGAACCTGCCTGATCCCCTTCCTCGGTTTTTGTCAAAGGCATATGCAAATATCTTAGCACCATTTCCATCTGCATCTACTTCCATTCGGGCCTCAAAGGAGTAGCTCTCCACCAATGGGATGTCTTGTTCATCTATCAATGTGTATTTGGTCTTCTCGGCCACCCGGCCGAGCCGCAGGATGCCCAATTTGAAGTCGGTCATGGCCGGGCCTGCGCTCTTCTTTCTCTTCTCTAGGTTCTTCTTTTCAGGTTTGGTCACAGCAACCCAAAAGCTGACTAAGAGTCTTTAATGTTCATCATTGATTATATCTTTATTTCTTCACTTACAAATGTTGAAACCTGAGTTACCGTGGGGATATACGTGAACAGAAGAGACTCGTGACCCTGCTTGTTACATACTTGTGTAAGCAGGTGAGACTCTTCTTCAGGACGCCAGAATGTGCTGCTGGCTCATCAGAGTACAGTCAAGTTCATTTGTGAGGGACAGGAAAGGAGGCCTGTGGAAATGACATTTGAGTAGAGAGCTGAAATTTGAGGCAGCGGCAATCTCCAGCAGTGAGAAGAACTGTTGCAAAGGCTCTACAGGAAGAAAAATTGGGAAACATTCAATGGATCAAAGGAGAGCAGTATAAATAGGATTTAGAGGGCAATGGGGAAGAGCTTGGCATTACAGCTGGAGAGGTAGACAAGGGTCAGGTCTGAAAGCCAAATCAGAGGTCTGGATCTTTATTCTAAAAATAACAACAACAACCAGAAAACATCTGCAGGTTTTAAATTAAAATTAGCATTTTGAAATGTCACTATCTGACACATAGAGAGAAATGGATGGAAAGGCCATGCATGGATGCAGGAAAAGCAGTAAGAGGGTGTCCTGTGGTTCTGGACTAAGCAGGTCACAATGGCCATTCACGCAAGCACGTTGACAGTGAGGATAGAGAGAGGCAGACAGATGGAAGAAATGCCTGGGAGGAAAGAACCACCAAATATGTTGCTGGATTAATCATTGGATGGCAGAGTGAGATGCTCCATTCCTATTTGAAGCAATTGAGGAGACATGGAGTTAGTCTCTGAGGTTGAGAACATGAATTCTAGACAATGAACATGCTTAGTCGACCCCAGGCCCCTGAGTGTAAGTCTCAAGCAGACAGCAGAATGGGCAGGTCCAGAATGTAGAGAACCTTGAACAAGGTGATACTATACTTGGTTTAAGTTACTGTGTGTGTCTGTAACTTAGGGACCATGATTTCTCTGATAAAAAGAAGAGAAAAGAGATGACTAACAGGAAATGGGCTTCTCCACCCACAGAAGTCAGACACATCTAACACAAGATCACTCCCTTAATTTACGACTCTTCTCCATTCGGAAACTGTCACTCTCTGAGGTGGTACCCATCTGGTGGCATGTGCAAGTCACAAATGATGTTTATGAAGCTTTCAAATTCTTTTTTACCGGTAGAGAATGATTTTTCCTTATGGGACAACAAGGATCAACATTTGACAGACAGTAGGAAAAACAAGAATTAAAGCAGGGAGGCTTTTCAATTTGCTCTGAAATTTGCTTTTTCTTCCAAGAAAAATGGTTGGCCTTACAATTGTTCAGAATCTGCAGTGCTGGAAAAACTTCTGACCACAGGGTCATGCCAGACCCTTTCCTTGCCAGGCCAGCCTGTGACTACAGCTGTGTCTTTCTCTGATTCTCAGCCCACCTCTTACACTCATCCCCTGTGAGTCAGGAGCTAATGACCCTTGCAGGTCAGCTAGTAGGTCCACAGGAAGCACAGAAAGCTAAGGACAAAGGATTTGTGGTTAAAACTCTTTGTCCCTAGTCCTTCAACTAAATACTTATGTGTGATGTAGACTTTGCTTTGGCTAGCTTTGTGTTATTTAATCTCCTTTAAGGATTTCCATAAATGTAAACTGGTATAAGAATGCTCTCCTCATAGGAGGCTTAAACAAAATAGAATGATCATCATAAATAATAGTGGCATAAAAAGGAGATGCCTTTTTCTCTTCATCAAAGAGTATTTTTTTCAAAGCCCATGAACCATCTGTCTTAGTCCATTTTCTGTTGCTATAACTGCACACCACAGACTGGATAATTTATAAAGAATAAGATTTATTTAGCACACAGTTCTGGCAGCTGGAAAGTCCAAGAGCATGGTGCCAGCATCTGCTCAGACTTGATGAGGGCCCCTTGCTGCATCAAAAGATAGTGGAGGGCATCACACAGCAAGACCACGTGGCAGGCTAGCTTAGGGTTCTCCTCTTCTTACAAAGTCACTAATGGCATCATGAAGCCCCACCCTCATGAGCTCCTCCTTAGGCCATCCTAAGTTCCTCCAAAACTGCCTGCCCCCTTTCAAATACCTTTAACAT
Organism: Marmota marmota marmota; assembly: GCF_001458135.2. Lineage (NCBI taxonomy): Eukaryota > Metazoa > Chordata > Mammalia > Rodentia > Sciuridae > Marmota > Marmota marmota. The sequence goes on from NW_025999945.1 coordinate 7,447,525, forward strand.
ATGGATTTGGGGATTAAGATTAAATTAAAATTTCAGGGCACATCTTTAAACCACAGCATCATCTGATTTAGCATCACCTGAGAGGCTTATACAAACTAGATTCTAAAACACCACTCAACTCACATGGGGAGTCCAGATTTGTATAGTGAAAGACAGGATCTGACTTCCTCTCTATCTGAAGAGCCTTTCTACCTATGTCCTAAAAATACTAAAGTAAATAAATAAATAAATAAATAATCTGAAAATACTAAGCCTTAGATCAGCATTTCTAAAATTAAGCTGCATACTACATTCACTGGAGGAGATTTTTTTAATAACAATGATGTTCAGACCCTTTTCCAAATAATTTCACCAGAACCTCTGTGCATGGATTCATGCATCAGTATTTCAAAAAGTACCAGATCGGGGCTGGTCTTGTAGCTCAGTATTAGAGCGCTTGCCTAGCATGTGTGAGGCACTGGGTTTGATCCTCAGCACCACAAAAAATAAATAAATAAAATGAAGGTATGTGTTCATCTACAACTAAAATAATATTTTACAAAAAGTACCAGGTAGATTCTTTAGTACAGTCAGAGATGAGAAGCACTGGTTTTTATTTTACTTATGAATGTACCAGAGAATTCTATTATTGCTTCAAAATTTCATAGCTCTCTAATTACTTCCCCCTTTTCTCTCCTTAGCAGTCAGCCACCTTCCATCTTGAACATCTGTCTCCTTCTTGGTATTAATACCTTTACAACAGGGAGCCATCTAATGGCTTCTGTGAGAGTGAATCATTCAGTATTTACCAATAAATAGCACTGACTGCTACATTCTGCTATCAGAAACCCAAAATGTATTGAGGGCCACAGAGAGATAGGGCTGGATTTAGGAGATGGCTTTTAGCCCATGGCCACAGGAACTGATGAGTGACTTCCAGGTCAAGCAGATAGAGATGGGGACATTAAAAGAGATTTAGGTAGAAGAAAACTCATTACCCTTGGGGTAGCAGCTTTGGAAAAATGTCAAATGTGATAAAAATAAGGTAAACCAACCGAAGCTAATTGCTATGGAGGAACGAGCTAAAACATTAGAGAGCAAACATGATTGACACATGGAAAACAAAAAGGCAAACAACCAAAGAAAACTTGAAATATGAAAACTCTAATGTTGTATGGTTCTTTTGCTCAAAATCTTTTGCTCATTAAATAGCAGATAATGTGGGATGAGGATGAGGGTAAAGTAAGACTTCTGTATAATCAAGTTTGCCAGCTCCTTTCTTAAAAGTAAATTTTTATAAGGATGGTCAAAAGCACCGACCTCCATGAACTTCAAAGAACAGGTGTAAAATGGAAGTGACACTAAGGAAGCACAAAGTGATATTTTTGGACGGGGAGCTTTTCTGTGGTGCATGCTCACCTTAGCATACACACAGAGCTGGCCTCCTCTGCCCCAGATCTATGCAGGAAGACCAGCTCCCGGCATCAACAAAGGAACATAATCAGAAATCTGAGAAGAGGGCTTCTCCATGATCTTGAGACCTTTCCTTCTTTAGAACTTCCTGATTTACAGTTTTGCCTCCTGTTGCCTCCCACACCTCTTCTTCCCTTGGGATATGTCCTGTTTGGGAGAACATGTTTGCTTATAGCACAAACATCTCTGTTACATCTTTCTTTCTTAAGATGCCAAAATACGTTGCAACTATAAATAATTTTCCATTTCTGACATCTATATTCCAAGGTTTTTATCCAGTAAGGGGCTTCAAAAACTTCATAACTTCCAAAAACCATAGAACAGTGTCCCCCAAATTTCTCAGGTGAAATCCATGGTTGGGGAACTGTTGCATTCACTTTGCCCTGCAGGGATTTAATCTTTCTAAGAAACAGCCTCTCTGTCAAAAACCAGCCTCCCTGGAAGGCCTGGACAAAGACCAGATGAGTTAAAATGTCATGATTTGTTTAATTTCTTTTTTATATCTCTTTTAATATTTTTATAATAAAATCCCCTTTCTCTTATCAAAGAAGGTAGGGAAATCAAATTCAGAAGGCTTAAGAAGAAGAAATTAAATCACATAGGGGTTCTTTATTCCTGTTGGAAAAAAAAAAAACATACTAGGGAAATCTGAACCCCTGTAAATAGCTAAGCAACTCTAATGGTCATCTATCTATTTCCCCATTTCCTTAGGTTCTAGGGAACAAATCCCAGAGGAACCCAACACTAAATTAGGGAAAAAGAAAATGGTGTTTGGGAAATGTGAGTATGAGAGGAATGGAGATTACCCTGGGGAGGCATGAATAATACCTCTCTGAATTTAATGTGTGATGTCCAGAGAGACCCAAATGACAGACAAAGAGTTTAAAACAAATTGTTGAAAGGCACTTCAGAAACATGGAGGTGATGGGAAAGAAGAACATTTTAAGATTCACCAACCTGGATTCAGCAAAGAAATGCTGCTCTTAATACCTGCTGCAGGCTTTGAAGCAGTCTTTTTATTCACATGACAATGAATCAGTGAAGGCATTACACTCATATTTTTAAAAAACCTTTTTGACACAGTTTAACTTCTGGAGATAATAGCCAAAGCAAATGTCACAGGATAAAGGATAAAATCAAGTTTTATGTAGAAAAGTTCCAGGGCCGGGAGATTAAAGAGAGGCCCAGGTAATTCCAGGGTCCACCTCACGTGGATGGCTGAGCGTGTTTCAAATGAGACTGGGAGAAAGATCGTGTTTGAGCCCCTGAAGGAGCAATTACTATCCCTGGGAAGATACATTAATTTCACCCAAACTGTCTTCAAATTTGTTCCTCTGGTCATAGAATTTAGAGCAGGATGAAAGAAGGTACACAGAGCCATTCAAGACCACATCTTCCCTGAACCAGTAAATTAATCCCTGTCAGACACTGCTGTAAGATCTTCATGCTAAATTTTTCACTCTGGCCAGCCATTTCCAGTTGCTTCCTTGCTGTGAATCTCTAGGAAAGTCTGATTCAAAAGGCCCTCATAAAAATAGGCCATGAACAAAAGCAGCTAGAGGTTGAGGAGTGTACCAGATCATCCGTCAGGTCCCCTCTAGTCCTCCCCCACTTCCCTGTTCCCTCTTCTGCAGAAGTCTTTCTAACTTTTGACCTGATATGATGCCTCTGGAGGTGGATGACAGTCCTTGATATGATCTGACCCTCTTTCCCCTTACTGCTACCCACAGGTATGGGCATCTAGGAATTGTTTACTATATGATGCACATTTTCAACCTTTTATATTGGTCCGAAGTTAAGACTCCTGACCCAAGCTGGACAAATCACATGTCTTTCCAAAGAAATTTAGAAGTACAAGCCAAAGATGGCTGAATGGCTTCTTCTGTGGCTTGAAGCACTAACTTAAGAATTAGGTCAACAAGGGCAAACAACACTCTTCCAAGAGAGTAGGAAGCAGAGAACGCTGAAGGACAGAGAGGAGAATGGGAAGAAAAAAAAAAAAGTTCATAGACACACAGATATACAGATGGAGAGAATTCTAATTAAATTACTAATTTCTATTTTCTGTTCATTGCTAACCACAAACCACTCCTATATCTTTGTATCTAAACCTCATCTTGCTGTAGGTTGATTAGACTCATCTCCCTGAGCTACCACTCCCCTTGACTAAATGTACATCTCTTTCTGCTTCTCCCTTCCCTCACTGTGGACACTTTTATCTCTCAAGTCTTTCAAAGTCCATCATTTTCTACTTTCTATTCCCCAAAAATGCTGGTTTGGCAGTGTCCTGTCATTGGCTCTGGAAGACTCTGATGTTTTATTGGCATTAAGAAACTGAACTAAGGGTGAAAGCAACCCATTAATTTCCAAATGTCCAGTGATCCATAAGGTTATTAATGAGATGAGCCATAGAATAAGAAGAATTTTTGAGGTGCCCTTGGGCAAAGCATAATTCACCTACCAAATCAGCTACTTCTGAGAGTTTCTGAGGGACATATGGATTGCAAAGTCTTAACAGACAACATGCAGAAACTAAATGACATCTACTGATCACCACAAGTTCCTAAAAAAACTATGAAATGTCATGGATGTTAAGGCTATATGCCATAAACAAGTGCCTCCAAATATAAATTAGGATATAGGATATTTACTTATTACAAGATAGTGGAGAAGAATGTTTTTTGGCATCTGAATAGTTCCAAACCCAAAATTCCATGTAACCTCCAGTTTCTCTTATTGTTTTATTAATTCTTTCCTTTACATATTGAAATATTTATTATCTACCATGTCCCAGTCGTTAACTCATCGTATGATTCAATGAGCATAATTTTTTCAACAGGGATCCTGATAACCAGCAAAGTCAACGGATTTTGCTTCCTTAGCAGAAGGAGTTGCTCCTGAACTTCACTCTGTATCAAAATTTGATTTGAATTTAAAATAATGTAATATTAGCACTATTTTAGAAAATGGACATATTAAACATTGCTGGTAGAACTGCAATTATATCATTTCTATTTTTAGTTAGAGCTTTAGAGTTGTACATAGTAGTTGGGTTCATCCCAACAAACTCATACATGTGTGGAATTCTATTTCATTTCATGATTCCCACCATTCTGTCCCCTTTCCCCTCCTGTTCTCCTGCCCCTCCCCATTCTCCTTCCTCTATTCTGCTAAACTTCCTTTTGCTTGTTTATTTGTATTTGATTGGTTCTTTCTACCTATGTATAAAGGTGAACTTCCACGTGGTATATTTATACATGCACATACTTGATTTTTTAAGAATACATTTCACAATGACTCCCCTTTCCTAACCCTTCAGTCTGCTTCTCAATCTCCTTCTCCTACACTACTGATATTAGCTATATGTTTATGATACCCTACCCTTCCCTACTTCTTTCTTTTATTTTACTCTAGCTTCCACATATGAGAGAAAACATTCAACCTTTGAGTCTCTGAGTCTGGGCTTTCACTTCTCATGATGTTCTCATTTCCATTGACTTACTGGCAAATGCCATAGTTTCATTCTTCTTTATGGCTAAGTAGAACTCCATTGTGTATACATGCCACAATTTCTTAATCCATTAGTCTATTAATGGACACCTGGGTTGATTCCATTATTTAGCAGTTGTGAACTGTGATTCTATAAACATTGAGATGGTTATATCACTATAACATACTGATTTTAGTTCTTTGGGGAAATAACAAGGAGTGAGATGTCTGGAACATATGCTGATCCCATCCCTAGTTTTCTAAGAAATCTCCATACTGCTTTCCAAAATGGTACTAGTCTGCAGTCATGACAACAATGTACAAGTGTACCTTTTGCCTCATAACCTTACCAGCATTTATTATTGTTCATATTCTCGATCATTGACATTTTGACTGGAGGAAGATGCAATCTTGGTGTAGTTTGGATTTGCATTTCCCTGATCAGGACAGATGTTGAACATTTCTACATATTTTTATTGGCCATTTGTGTTTCTTCTTGAGAAATTTGTTTACTTTTTGGCTATTTATTAATTGGGTAATTTTCCTTTTCTGAGGGGGTATATTAATTTTTTTTGGCTCCTTATATATCTGGATATTAATCCCCTATCAGAGGAGTAGCTGAAAAAGATTTTTTCTCATTCTCATTAAGAGTATTTCCACACTCTTATTAATCATTTCCTTCGCGAGGCAGAATTTTTTTTTTTTTACTTTAATGGCATCTCACTGATTGATTCTTGGTTTTATTTCTTGTGCTTTTGGGTCCTGTTCAGGAAGTCAGTGCCAGCACTTATATGATGAAGTTTTGAACCTATTTTTTTTTTTTTGGTAGAAATTGCAAAGTTTCTGGTCTAATTCCTAAGTGTTTGATCCATTTCACTTTGACTTTTGCACAGGGCAAGAAAAAAAGGATCTAGTTTCATTTTTCTACCTATAGCTATCCAATTTTCTCAGCACCATTTGTTAAAAAAGCTGTCTTCTCCAACATCTATTTTGGCACCTTTGTCAAGTATCAGATGGCTGTAGGTATGTGGGTTTGTCTCTGTGTCTCCTACTCTGTTCCATTGGTCTTCATGTCAATTCACTCAAAGCTTTCTTAAACTGATTGTTTATTTGTTTGTTTGATTGATATACTTCTTTATGGAAACAGGAGCCTACTTTCCAAGCAGAGAATACTCTAACCTCCCATAGTTATCACAGGGCCCAGGAACTGGTCACCTGGCTTCTCTAGACAACTCCTTTAAATAGTAGGTGCTCAAATCCAGACTGGCAGGTGGCTAAATAACCTAATTGTACTCCCATTGAGGAAGATCCTCTCATTTTTGTCCTCGTAGAAAAAGGAAGTGATAATGAAAATGACTCCTCTCCTGGAACATGGCCTGCAGACCCCCTGGCCCCACCACCTTTGTGGGAAGAAATTGTACCTTTCTCTTTCCTTGCTGCATCCCAGCCTTGAAGTTTTCTCCACCCACAATAAAGATTATTCCTTAATCCATGTCATATGCTATACCTGAATCCCTGCCAAACACTGGTACCCATCACATGAAGACTCAGAAGGAACCCACCTTGGCAACAGTTGGTGAGTGGCCAGCTATGCAATATAAATGTTTGATTTCAAATTGAGTGGCCAGCTATGCAATATAAATGTTTGATTTCAAATTGAGAAAAGTACCAAAAAGGTGGTAGAGACCAACTTAAGCTATATTTTTAAGAAAGACCTAGCTGATGAGGGAAGGGTAAATGGGCCCTGGATAGATATAAAATGTCATCCAGCCGAGTGAAGAGCTGGAGGAAGAAGAGTTTAGATGGAAGCGCCATAACAGGAAACATGAATTGCAGAATAAAGCAGCTCAAAGGAACTCAGTATGGCTGAAGCAGGATAAAGAGAAAGAATGTGGTTTGAGATGAGACTAGAAGTACAAACCACAACCTGATTACCATCCAAAATTCATGCCATCCTAATTTCTCCAAAACTCTGGTTTGGCCCCTGTCATGGATGATAATCTATTTTTCATTAACAATTGTAAGGCTGTCATCAAAGGCAGAGCTATCAGAGATTTTCAGCATGCCAGTTCCAGTGGTATGGTCACTGAGCAATCTCCCAAGATATAAGCATCACCCTCCCTCTCAGTATATTTCCTACCATGTAGAAAGCATGGGTTCAAGAAATCAGCCTCCCACTGTCATGTCACTTGCATTCTAGACTTGAAGCCAGAATGATGGTTATAACAATGCTGATGCTGGTGATTACAACCATTGATAAATAAATTTGATGATCTATGTGCCGGGATTTAGGGAAAATACTTTACATATATAATTTAATCCTTAAAATCATAGTCAAGAGCCAGAGTTAGATCTATGAGAGGGCATCTCAGAGACAAAGAGGCTAATATAAGGTCATGTTTTCTTTTCACTACATTTGTCACAGCGACATGATAAATTGGGTTCCAAAACATGTTTGCATTACAGAATGATTGTTTTAGAAATAAATACAGGAATGTTTGGGCATGTACTTGGACTAGGCTTTGGAATACATGGTTCCAAATAAAACACATCGCTTCCTAGCATTCTCCAAAAAAGAATCCCAGGTTCTGGCAACCAATGAGACTTGATAATAAAATAACTGGAACTCTCTGAAAGGAAAGATCTTATGGTCTTCACGTCTGGAGGGCAGAGCAAATGTGATTATATTTTCTTTCTTGTAATGATAATGCAGGGCAAAGGGCCATTTCTTTAAAAACTTCTAGACTTACTCTAGTTAAAAGCATTTTCTAAAACAGGGCATTTTTCAGAAACAAATGCAGTTTCTTCAAATTATCTTACTAAGTTTCTTTAAAAAAAAAATCCCCCTTTCACCCAGCTTCTGATACTTTTCTTATTTCCAGGCACTAAATTGGAAAATCTACTTGGAAATACTGGGGGATGCTCTTCTGGAAGCACACCCCAGGCCTTCTCTAGTGCCCACATGGCCCTTTAGAACTTCACTATCTGCCCCAGCTGTTCTACAGACTGGTCTTAGAATGTTCTTGAACCTCAACTCCCTTTTCTCTTTAGCCTTGCGCTTGCCTCATGCTTTCTTTTTTCCAACACAAGTCTGAGTCGGTCCCTCATGTTACTTTACACTCAACCAGTTGAATTTATCCTTAGTGCTTCTTCATGAATAGTGACTCCACATTTCCACACAGTTGGCCTTGAATTTTAAGTGGGATGTGATCCTGGAAAATATCCTCTAATTTTGTTCAAATATAACCCTTTAGAACATCACATTTAATAATTATTTTCAGTGTAAAAGTCACTTGGTAGAAATTTGGTCTGATCTCTTTAGAAGTGACTGCAATAGTAATGTACAATAAAGATCCCAAATTCAGCTGCTTCCAACGTCAGATACCTTCTCTTACCTGGATGTAAGACATCCTTAACTTCTGACTTCAAAGTTATTTTCTAAGTCCTTGAGCTTTTGAAGAAGACAATCATTTAAGTATGTTTACTGAATTTGATTATGCCTTGAGAAGTAGGAGCAATGTCATCAATCCTCCATAAGATCATTTTTCAGATAATTCAGGGCTTGTCTCTTAGTCTGGGAATGACAAATACCAGAAAATTTGGGGGAAAAAAAATTAAAAAGGAAAGGAGCTAACATTTATTGTGTAATTCTTCCAGACATAGACATACTATGATATATAGCTTCACTTCTAATTTGAAACTGCATAGGCATCAGATGTTCCGCAGTAAAGCATAAACTCTCCAGTTTAAATAAGTTTCCTTTAACAAAGTCTTCTCCATAAATTCTTTGGGGTGGGTATGTCTGTCTTATTTACCGTTATATTTTAATGTTAGATATCTAAGTACATGCTGACTATTAATATGTTTTTCTGATTGCAAAAATATATAAACATAGTAGAAAATACAAATTCCATAGAATCATGAGGTTCAATACTGATAGTTACCTCAAAATTACCCTATATACCACAAAATAAGCTTTGGTAGAGTAGGATAAATTAATTCTTAATTGCACATTGGTATCCTTCAAATGTTTACTCTAATAGAAATCCTGTTTTCGCATTCTAGAACTAATGAATAAACTCAGAAAAGTAGCAGTATATAAAATCAACACCCATAAATCAAAGAATTTCTCTACATAAGTGATGAATCCTCTGAAAGAAAAATTGAGGAAATCGCCCCATTCACAATAGCCTAAAAAAAAAAATATAAAACACTTGCAAATCAGCCTAACAAAAGAAGTGAAAGACATCTATAACGAAAACTACAGAACACTAAAGAAAGAAATTGAAGAAGACCTTACAAGATGGAAAGTTCTCTCTTATTCTTGGATAGGTAGAATTAATATTGTCAAAATGGCCATAGTACCAAAAACGATTTGCATTTTTAATACAATTCCCATTAAAATCCCAATTACATCCCTCATACAAATAGAAAAAGCAATCATGAAATTCATTTGGAAAAATAAGAAAGCCAGAACAGTCAAACCAATTCTTAGCAAGAAGAGTGAAGCAGGAGGCATGACAATACCAGACCTTAAACTATATTACACAGATATAGTAACAAAAATAGTATGGTATATTGGCACCAAAATAGACTGGTAGAAAAATGGTACCACGGGGACCAAAAACATACATTGGAGAAATGATAGCCTCTTCAACAAATGGTGCTGGGAGAATTAGAAATCCATATGCAGCAAAGTGAAATTAAGCCCCTATCTCTCACACTGCACAAAACTCAACTCAGACCCTGCGCCTAGAAGAAAAAGGCTCAAACCTTCATCATGTTGGCTAGGACCTAATTTCCTTAACAAGACTTCTAAAATTCAAAAAATAAAATCAAGAATTAATAAATGGTTTGGATTCAATCTAAAAAGCTTCTCAACAAAAGAAACAATCAATAACATGATGAGAGACCCTACAGAATAGGAGAAAGCTTTCCCCATGCACCTCAGATACAGCACTAATCTCCAAGATATATAAAGAACTCAAAAAACTTAACACCAAAAAAACCCAAATAACCCAATCAATAAATGGGCTAACTAACTGAGTAGACACTCCACAGAAGATATTCAATCAATTGACAAGTATATGAAAAACTGAACAACATCTCTAGCAATTAGAGAAATGCAAATCAAAACTACTCTAAGATTTCATCTCACTCTAGTCAGAATGGCAAGAATTATCAAGAATACAGGGATTGCAACATGGCGGCAGGTGCTGAGATCAATTTTGTGACCTCTTCAGCTGCGTGGGCAAAGGGAGTCTTAAACTGACTAAATGCTGTTTGCTCAGGATCACTTGGCAATGCTGGGCTGAAGTAGACCTGGGGCAAGCAGTTTGCGCCCCCACAGAGCCCACACAGAGCCCGGAGCAGGTGAATTCAGGCTGCCCGTGAGCAGTCTCTGGCTGATTGTCTGTGTCTCGTCTCCAAACTGCTGTGACTCAGCCCCACAGATGCTCCAGCAGAATAGAGAAACAACTCTTCTGTTCCTCTGTGAACCTTTTGAGGTGATGCCAACCGAACCCCCATAGGCAGCGGGCTCAGAATTGAGGCGGGACCTGGGAGAGTCGGACCAGACCCACCCTTCGCATTGGACACCCCAGCAAAGAGAACGAACGGCCGTCCTTCCTATTGGACACTATCATGGCAGAGAACTGACTTCACCAGAATTCGGTGGAGGGGATAGCATCATCGAAACTGGCGTCTGCAGGTGTGTGACCCCCGGGCCCCTCATCCCCGCACAGCAGGGAAATCTCAAGGGCCTCCCCCCACCCACACTCTCCTGTGATCGTGATTGTCAGATGGAGGGAGTCAGGAGCGGTGCCTGACCCCCGGCAACCGCTCCCACCAGTGCTGACAACTGAGAAATCTTGCGCCAGCTCCTGGGGGCGTGGCTACCGGAGGGAAGCAGGCAAAATAAGCTGACGGTTCCCAGCCCCGCACTCCACAACCTTAGGGTCTGGGGGAAAGGCAAACAGAGAGAGTGTGCCCAGTCGTTCAAGAAAATAGGGCTCCTGGGAGTCGCAGACCCGACATGTAGCCAGTTTTGTGGTGAACGCCACCGGTGAAGTGAGGCCTGGCTGGAGGAAAAGTGGGGAAGTGACTGGAGACCAGGAAAGGCCCTGGGCGCCCAATATTGAGAGCCGCCCAGTGGGGGAGGAGGAGCCAATCACAGGGATTGGTTCCGGCATAAAGAGAGGAGAAGCTTGGACAGGTGGGCACAGTTCCACCTACTGGAAGAGAAGTTAATCGAACTCTAAGACTGCATTTTTTTTTCTTTTTCTATTTTTTTTTGTTTTATAATTTCTTTTCAATTTCCTTATTCCACTTTTCTTGAATTCTACCTATTCACTCTCATTCTCTTTAGCGACTTCTTCCCTCCCCTTCTAATACCTTTCCTCCCAAGCATTATGACGCTGTTTATGTGTAATTTACTAAATGTGTATAGGTAAATGTTCTGAGGAGTTATGTAGTGCTACCAATTCTATAGCTACCCCAAATACTCCGGACCATTTTGCTGTTAATATCCCTTGTCAGTAGAGCAATTTTCCAAGGTTGCCAAGATATACCAACCTCTATACCATCGCATCACTCGACCTAAACATAAGTCCCAAGACAAAACCACAGATCGATATATGCCATAAGAATCCATATGCATTTTACGAAATGAATGAATGTGCTTTAAAGTGCAATAAAATTAATCATCTCTAGTCATAGTCTCCCATCACAAAGGAGAGACCCCGGAGATACACAAAACCAAAATAAATCTATAGGAGTAAACCAAAATAAATCTATAAGCCAGAAGTAATATGAGCATCATTGAAAAGCAAGGAAGAAAAGGTATACAAACAATGCAGGACAGATGAAATCTACAGGAGAACCTGGAGACATCAGAAAAATGGTCAAGTAAAGAACTCAAGGAATACCTTACACAGATGGAATGGAATATTAAAGAGGACATGAGACAGCAAATTCAAACAATGAAAGAACACATAGAAAATGAATTACATAAACAGATAAAAGAAGCAAATAAGCAAGTTTAACAGGAGATAGAGATTATTTAAAAAAATCAAACAATAATCCTAGAAATGAAGGAAACTATAAACCAAATTAAAAACTCATACGAGAGTATCACTAGCAGAGTGGAGCGAGTAGAAGTCAGAACATCAGACAATGAAGACAAAATATATCATCTTGAAAAGAGTCTAGCCAACTCAGAAAGACTGGTAAGAAACCACGAGAAAAACATCCAAGAGATATGGGATAACATAAAACAACCAAACTTAAGAGTCATCGGGATAGAGGAAGGTATAGTGGTCCCAACCAAGGGGATGAGCAATCTGTTGAATGAAATAATTTTAGAAAACTTTCCAGATATAAAAAAGGAAATGGAAGTACAAATTCTAGATGCATACAGGACACCGAGCATACAATATCACAGTAGACCAACTCCAAGACACATTGTTATGAAGATATCCAATATACAGAACAAAGAGAGAATATTAAAAGCTACAAGAGAAAGGAGGCAGAATACATTCAGGGGTAAGCCAATAAGGTTAATGGCTAATTTTTCATCACAGACACTGAAAGCGAGAAGATCCTGGAACAACGTATTTCAAACACTGAAAGACAATGGATGCCAACCAAGAATTTTGTATCCAGCAAAATTAAACTTCAGGTACGACAACGAAATAAAAATCTTTCATGATAAACAAAAGTTAAAGGAATTCGCAGCCAGAAAACCAGCATTGCAAAGCATCTTGAGCAAAACACTACACGAGGAAGAAATGAAAAACAACCAAAACCAACAGTGGGAAGTACCTCAGTAAAGCAAGAGTGGGGGAAAAAAAAAAGCTAATCATGGAGAGAAATTTGCAGCCACAAAACCAGCATTGCAAAGCATCTTGAAGAAGAAATGAAAAACAACAACCAAAACCAACAGTGAGAAGTACCTCAGTAAAGCGAGAGTGGGGGTGGGGCGGGCTGGAAGCTAATAATGGAGAAAGAAACCAAATTAAAAAAAAAAAAGATAAACAATCAAACATGACTGGAAGTACAAACCATATATCAATAGTAATCCTAAACGTTAATGGCTTAAACTCACCAATAAAGCGACATAGGCTGGTAACCTGGATTAAAAAAAACAGATCCATCAATATGCTGCCTTCAGGAGACACATCTGATTGGAAAAGACATACACAGGCTTAAGGTGAAAGGTTGGGGAAAATCATACCATGCACACAGTTCTCAGAAGCAAGCAGAGGTGGCCATCCTCATATCGAATAAAATTGACTTCAAAACTAAGTTAATCAAAAGGGATAAGGAAGGACATTATATACTGTTAAAAGGAACCATTCACCAACAAGACATAACAATTATCAATATTTATGCACCATATAATGTTGCTGCAACGTGCATAAAACAAACTCTCCTCAAGTTCAAGAATCAAATAGACCACGACACAATAATTAGGGGTGACTTCAACACAACTCTCTCACCATTGGACAGATCCTCCAAACAAAAGTTGAATAAAGAAACTAGAACTCAATAACACAATCAATAACCTAGACTTAACTGACATATATAGAATATATCAACCATCATCAAGTGGGTATACCTTTTTCTCAGCAGCACATGGATCCTTCTCAAAAATAGACCATAAATTATGCCATAGGGCAATCCTTAGTAAATATAAAGGTGTGGAGATAATACCATGTATCTTATCTGATCATAATGGAATGAAACTGGAAATCAATGATAAAAGAAGGAAGGAAAAATCCTACATCATTTGGAAAATGAACAATATGTTACTGAATGATCAATGGGTTACAGAAGACATAAAGGAGGAAATCAAAAAATTCTTAGAGATAAATGAAAATACAGACACAACATATCGGAATCTATGGGACACAATGAAAGCAGTTTTAAGAGGGGAATTCATTGCCTGGAGTTCATTTCTCAAAAAAAGAAAAAGAACCAACAAATAAATGAGCTCACACTTCATTTCAAAACCCTAGAAAAGGAAGAGCAAAACAACAGCAAATGTAGCAGAAGGCAAGAAATAATTAAAATCAGAGCAGAAACCAATGAAATTGAAACAAAAGAAACTATTGAAAAAATTGACAAAACTAAAAGTTGATTCTTTGAAAAAATAAATAAGATCAACAGACCCTTAACCATGCTAACGAAGAGAAGAAGAGAGAGAACTCAAATTACTAACATACGGGATGAAAAAGGCAATATCACAACAGATGCTACAGAAATACAGAAGATAATTAGAAATTATTTTGAAACCTTATATTCCAATAAAATAGAAGATAGTGAGACATTGATAAATTTCTTAAGTCATATGATTTGCCCAGATTGAGTCAGGAGGATACACACAATTTAAACTGACCAATATCAATGGAGGAAATAGAAGAAGCCATCAAAAGAATACCAACCCAGAAAAGCACAGGACCCGATGGGTATACAGCGGAGTTTTACAAAACCTTTAAAGAAGAATTAATACCAATACTTTTCAAGTTATTTCAGGAAATAGAAAAAGAGGGAGCTCTTCCAAATTAATTCTATGAAGCCAACATCAACCTGATTCCAAAACCAGACAAAGACACTTCAAAGAAAGAAAACTACAGACCAATATTTCTAATGAACCTAGATGCAAAAATCCTCAATAAAATTCTGGCAAATCGGATACAAAAACATATCAAAAAAATTGTGCACCATGATCAAGTAGGATTCATCTCTGGGAGGCAAGGCTGGTTCAATATACGGAAATCAATAAATGTTATTCACCACATCAATAGACTCAAAGACAAGAACCATATGATCATCTCGATAGACGTAGAAGAAGCATTCGACAAAGTAGAGCATCCCTTTATGTTCAAAACTCTAGAAAAACTAGGGATAACAGGAACTTACCTCAACATTGTAAAAGCTATCTATGCTAAGCCTCAGGCTAGCATCATTATAAATGGAGAAAAATTGAAGGCATTCCCTCTAAAATCTGGAACAAGACAGGGATGCCCTCTCTCACCACTTCTATTCAATATAGTTCTCGAAATACTGGCCAGAGCAATTAGACAGACGAAAGAAATTAAAGGCATAAAGATAGGAAAAGAAGAGTTTAAATTATCACTATTTGCAGGTGACATGATCCTATACCTAGAAGACCCAAAAGGGTCTACAAAGAAACTACTAGAGCTAATAAATGAATTCAGCAATGTGGCAGGATATAAAATCAACATGCATAAATCAAAGGCATTCCTGTATATCAGCGACAAATCTTCAGAAATGGAAATGAGGACAACCACCCCATTCACAATATCCTCAAAAATAAAATAAAATACTTGGGAATCAACCTAACAAAAGAGGTGAAAGATTTATACAATGAAAACTACAGAACCATAAAGAGAGAAATATAAGAAGATCTTAGAAGATAGAAAAATATACCCTGTTCATGGATAGGCAGAACTAACATCATCAAAATGGCGATATTACCAAAAGTTCTCTATAGGTTTAATGCAATGCCAATCAAAATCCCAATGGTATTTCTTGTAGAAATAGATAAAGCAATCATGAAATTCATCTGGAAAAATAAAAGACCCAGAATAGCAAAAGCAATTCTAAGCAGGAAGAGTGAAACAGGCGGTATAGCGATACCAGACTTCAAACTATATTACAGAGCAATAGTAACAAAAACAGCATGGTACTGGTGGCAAAACAGGCAGGTGGACTAATGGTACAGAACAGAGAACACAGAGACCAATCCACAAAATTACAACTATCTTATATTTGACAAAGGTGCTAAAAGCATGCAATGGAGAAAGGATAGCATCTTCAACAAATGGTGCTGGGAAAACTGGAAATCCATATGCAACAAAATGAATCTGAATCCCTTTCTCTCACCATGCACAAAAGTTAACTCAAAATGGATCAAGGAGCTTGATATCGAAACAGAGACTCTGCGTCTGATAGAAGAAAAAGTGGGCTCTAATCTACATATTGTGGGGTTGGGCTCCAAATTCCTTAATAGGACACCTATAGCACAAGAGTTAAAAACAAGAATCAAACAAATGGGACTTACTCAAACTAAAAAGTTTTTTTCTCAGGAAGAGAAACAATAAGAGAGGTAAATAGGGAGCCTACATCCTGGGAACAAATTTTTATTCCTCACACTTCAGATAGAGCCCTAATATCCAATAACCCAATCAACAAATGGGACAAGGACCTGAACAGACACTTCTCAGAGGAGGACATACAATTAATCAACAAGTACCCGAAAAATGCTCACCATCTCTAGCAGTCAGAGAAATGCAAATTAAAAGCACCCTAAGATACCATCTCACTCCAGTAAGAATGGAGCCATTATGAAGTCAAACAACAAAAAGTGCTGGCGAGGATGTGGGGAAAAGGGTACTCTTGTACATTGCTGGTGGGACTGCAAATTGGTGCGGCCAATTTGGAGAGCAGTATGGAGATTCCTCGGAAAGCTGGGAATGGAACCACCATTTGACCCAGCTATTCCCCTTCTCCGACTATTCCCCAAAGACCTTAAAAGAGCACACTATAGGGATGCAGCTACATTGATGTTCATAGAAGCACATTTCACAATAGCTAGACTGTGGAACCAACCTAGATGTCCTTCAATAGATGAATGGATAAAAAAAATGTGGCATTTATACACAATGGAGTATTACTCAGCACTAAAAAATGACAGAATCATGGCATTTGGAGGGAAATGGATGGCATTAGAGCAGATTATGGTAAGTAAAGCTAGCCAATCCCTAAAAAACAAATGCCAAATGTCTTCTTTGATATAAGGAGAGCAACTAAGAACAGAGCAGGGAGGAAGAGCAGGAGGAAAAGATTAACATTAAACAGGGACAAGTGTTGGGAGGGAAAGGGAGATAGAAGAGAAATTGCATGGTAAAGGAAGGAGACCCTCATTGTTATACAAAATTACATATAAGAGGAAGTGAGGGGAAAGGGGAAAAAAACAAAGGAGAGAACTGAATTACAGTAGATGGGGTAGAGAGAGAAGATGGGAGGGGGAGGGGGGATAGGAAGGGGATAGGAAGGGCAGCAGAATACAACAGACACTAGTATGGCAGTATGTAAAAACATGGATGTGTAATCGATGTGATTCTGCAATCTGTATATGGGGTAAAAATGGGAGTTCATAACCCACTTGAATCAAATGTATGAAATATGATATGTCAAGAGCTTTGTAATGTTTTGAACAACTAAGAAAAAAAGAAAAAATAAAGTTCACCACAAAAAAAAAAGAATACAAGCAACAATAAGTGTTGGGTGTGGGGAAAACATGCAACAATAAGGATGTGAGGGAAAAGTACACTCATTCATTGCTGGTGGGATTGCAAATTGGTGCAACCACTCTGGGAAGCAGTAGGAAGATTTCTTGGAAAATTTGACCCAGCTATCCCACTCCTCGGTCTATCCTCAAAGGACTTAAAATCAGCAAACTACAGTGACACAGACACATCAATATCTATAGTGGCTCAATTCACAACAGCTAAACTGTGGTTCCAATCTAGATGCCCTTCAATAGATGAATGGATAAAGAAATCTATACACAATGGAATATTACTCAACCTTAAAGGAAAATGAAATGATGGCATTTGCAGGTAAATGGATGGAGTTGGAGAATATCATGCTAAGGGAAGTAAGCCAATCCCCAAAACCAAAGGCCAAATATTTTCTCTGATAAGTGGGTGCTGATCCATAATGGGGGTGAGGGGGGAGCCAAGCATAGTTTGGAGGAACTTTGAATGGGGCAGAGGGGAGTGAAGGGAGGAGAGGTGGATATGGGTGTGGGAAAGATGGTGGAATGAGACTAACATTATTACCCTATGTATGTGTATGATTGCATATAAGGTGTGACTGTGCATCATATACAACCAGAGAAATGAAAAGTCGTCCTCCATTTTTGTAAAAAAAAATAAAATAAAGATATCTTGTTTTTTTCTTCTCCTTCCCTGACATCTACTTTGTCTTCATACTTCCCAGATAGTGAGAATATGCCATTCACAGCTGTCTAGCATCACCATTTTCCTTGGATAATGTTGCTTTCATGTGAATCATGTATTATTGATTGGGGCTGCCCATTATAGAACTCCACTCCTCCTTACCACAGTAAATGGCCTGGACTAGTCATGTGGCTCTCTCTAGCCACATCACCCTGACCATGAGAAGGCATGACCATTTTCATGGTATAGAACACCCACAAGAAAATTCCTGGTCACAATCTCCAGTAACAATTCCCACAAACTAGGGAGTTGCCTATTCATGAGAACAGCCTTGTTCTAAATAAAGGTCAAACTTAACTTGCCTCAAACTCCCTGTTTTGGTGAAAACTCAAGAGATAAAAGTAATTGGAATGACCCCATGCAATAGCATTTCCAGTGGTATATTTTACTCTTAATGACTTTGAGATATATTTTCCATGTAAGAAACATTTTCCTTTCCACAATTTTGCAAAACAATTGTCACTTATCAAATGAAGCTAGGCTATCATAAAATTAGCATTTCCAGGTAGATGAAATCTTAAGAGATAATCTGCCTCAGAGTCCTGTCTGTAAAGAGCCTTGTCTATAAAAGGCCGAGATAGCATTGTTCATTGAAGGTCTCGCCTTCCTGAGAAGCAGATTCATGTGTGATTTCTTAGGACTAAGATATGGCTGTATAATAGAAGGTATACAGACTTTTTTCTTTCCCTTGGGACTGTGTTCCCAAATTTCACAGCTGTTAATATTCTCAGTTTATTTGACAAGATCAGAGAAAAGGAAAGAAACACTCTACAATGATAGCAAATACAGAAACTTTTACTTCAACTCATCAAGACTGGTTTAATCAAAAACAGAAAAAAAAAATGGGAGAAAAAAATCAAAGGCTTTCAAAATATCATCAAAGCATTGCTATGTGTCTGGCATCTAGCAAGTGCTCAGTAAACAGTAACTGTTCTGAGGTTTCACTAATACAACAAGTAAAAGGTTTGGACACATGTGCAGTCCCCCATTCCCCATCACCACTCTTCCATCTCTGCTCCTGTCACTTCTCCCACATGAGATTCGGATTTCCCTATGATTTCTGCTAATCCAACTCCTAGTGCTCATCAAGGATTAGTTTAGCTATGACTTCCTTCAAGATCACCCTCCCAAACAGACAACTCTATATTTTTTCTTCTTCCCTGCTCCTACATCTCTGTTTACTCTTTTATGAAGTAACTCTGTCTTCCCCACTTGATTAGAAGTTTATTGGGAATAAGAAAGAAAATTTTACTCCTCCCCATTCAATACAGTTCCTGAAGTTGTCTTTAACACTGACACAGGTGGCAATATCAGATTTACCAAAAAATAACCTCAACTGGGGATTGCTGCTTGACTTATCTCAGAAAAGAATCTTAAAAGAAAGGAAGTTATTGTATATCGAGTGGCTACGTAGGCCATTCAAACTAGGTATTTTACATATACTATCTCATGTCAATTCAAATAAAATAAATGAAGTTATCATCAACAGCATTCTCTATATACAGACAGATCTCAGTTTACAAACATTTTCAAGAGAGCTAACAGCTAATATGTGCTGGAGTCAGAGTTCAGAGTTGGTGTCTAATTCCACTTGAATGTTCTTCTGCCATATTATACCATCCCCATATTATGAGACTCTCACTGTGATAGTCATTTTTTGGTCTCTGTGACCAAAATGCCTGACCAGACCAACTCAGAGGAAGAAAAGTTTATTTTAGGCTCATGGTTTCAGAGATGCAGTCCATGATCAGTTGACTCTATTGCTCTGGGGCCATGTAAGGCAGAACATCATGGAGGAATCACATGGGACCGAAAAGCTTCTCAGCTCCTGACATACAGGAAGCAAAGAGTAAAAGCATTAGGTGACAAAATATAAACCCCAGTGGTATGCCTTCCTGTGACTACTTTTTCTAGCCACTGCCTACCTGTCTATAGTTACCATCCAGTTAGTCCATTTAAATCATTAATCTCTTAAATGGATTAACCCACTGATTTGGTTGTAGCTCTAAAACACTACTCATTTCACCTCTCAACATTCCTACATTATCTCCTGAGCTTTTGGGGGGCACCTCATATTTAAACCATTGCAGTGACTTAAGGAAAAGAGTAGACTACGTCAGTTTCCCTATCCTGACCTCCAACTTCAGTGTGGAAAAGAAACCCCACCTCACATGTCTCCCAGTGTCCCTTCCTCGGTTCCCTTCTGAGATACTAAGAGAAAGTCACCTATGGAGTCTGAAAGTCAAGTACCTGTTTGACTTTTTTTCCTGTCTTTGTCCTATTTCCTTCTTTGACAGTGAGGGACATTTTGTCAATAAGTCACAGAGCAGACAGATTCCTGAGGTCAATGATGCAATGCTTATTTTTAATCAGGAGAAGAAGAACTATGTATATTAGTGGGCAAGCGGACATTTTAGTATGTTATGTTGAAGCATTTCAAATAAAACACACTGGTTAATGGGAGCTGCAGTAACATTTTAATTCATGTTTTATACAAAATAATCTGCCCACCTCTTTCCAGTGATGTAGAAAATATGACTCTCTAGTCATAAATGAGTGAAATAGATCAATCCATTCCTAGATTCTGGTAGAGAAAGCTGTGAGATGTACCTATGAAAGTTTAATTATTAGACAATATGGGGGATAATAATAACCAAATCTAGGAAGATGGTGATTTTACTGTACCCTGCCTGGGACAAAGCCCATGTATAAGGTGTTCTGTAAATCAGATTTAAAAAGAGATCTAGGGAAAAAAAACCTGAAAAATTCCAGAAGGAAGCACTAAAGATAATGAGAGTTTCTTAAATCATACAAGTGGTAACGAATCAAGGGGAAACTAGGGAAGAAAAGGAGAAATCCCAGAAAGAATATATCTCTTATTCCCAAATATCTGATGGATGGATCCTCACGGAGAAGAGACCAAAAAATGGAGCTAAACCAAAGTCAGAGGGTTAAAAAATATTCAGGGAAGCAGATCCCATAAAATGTCAGCTCAGAGTAAGAATTTCCTCTGCAGCTCCTGGGGTAATTGATCCCGATTATGTAGGTGAAATAAAAATTATAGCTAGTTCTCCAAGAGGTATATCAGTAATTTCACCAGGAGATAGAATAGCACAGTT
>NW_025999945.1:7471151-7548047 GCF_001458135.2 Marmota marmota marmota
AAAAAAAAAAAAAAAAAAAAAAAAAAAAAAACACCAGGGCCACTGCCATGACCACCACCACTACCATGGCCACCAATCCTACCATTTCTAGGGAAAAGAACAAACCATGATGCCGTAGCTATCAAACATCACATGCTCTGCCACGTATGTATCTATGTTCCCTTCTGACCATCATGAAGGAAAGCCCATTCTCTCATTATTTTGGGCAGCAAATTGCATTTTTGAGAAATCTTAATTGACAAATGTATTTGCAAATTCAAGTCATGTCCAGATAACCACATCTGTACCTGAACAAACAGGCAGAGCATTTTATTTGAAATCTAAAACAAATGCTTGCCTCTCCAGTTCAAGTTCTGACAGGACCAGAACTTTATTTGTTTAAAAAAATAACAACAACAACAACAACAAAAAAAAATCTTTATCTCAATGTCAGGATCTTGTCAGAGGGAAATAGAGTAAGGGAATCCTGGTGGCCTATCTGTGTCGGTCCCCATTAAGCTAATGGAGAATCTGAATTGTCTCCCATGGAAGACAAACATTTGTCTGGAGAAACCCCACTGACTCAAACCAAGGTATCTAGATTTATAAAAACTTGATTTAAAAAAAATGGTTCCAACTATGTCCTTGAAAATATAAATTGGTAGTTTAAATCATCAAAATGAATCTCTTCTTCATCCTAGGGCTTGCTGTGATTTGCTTTGGCCAATAGAATATGGAGAAAATGATAAGGTGCTAGTTCTGAGCCTTTAGCTCCAAGAGGCTCTATGTGCTTCCTTGTCTTTTATGGAACCTTGCTACCCCCATATGAACAAACCTGAGCTAGCCTGCTGGAGGAAAGTTCAATTGCCAAAACTGTCCTTGAGGAGCCTATAAACAATTGATTGGCATATGTGCAAGAGAGCCCAGTTAAGATTAGCTTATCCAGCCCACAGTTAACATAGACAAAGAACAAGCTCACAGGGGACCAGAACTGCCACTGACCCACAGATTTGCAAATTAAACATATGCATATACACACACTTATAAGTCATTCAGGTCTTGGAAGATTTTTTAATGCAAAAAGGCAATAGGTGATAAACAAGTGAAACAAATAGAAGACAACACCTAAATTATCATAATCAGAGATCAAGGTCTATAACTTGATATCAGAGAGTCACATCCTCCATTGCTAAACTCCAGAGCTGTGGATCCCTGCTCCTCTCTGTAGACCTGCACCACCAACACTAAAATTTCCTTGAATGGTTCTAATAACAATAGTTATTAATAATTTAAATAAATAAATAGTATTTAAATACTATCTATTAATAATAGATAGTATTTAAATACTTAATTTAATACATTTTGCATAAATATTTTCCTATAACCTGAGGAAATGAAGGATTGTTCAGAATCACACATGGAACCAGCATATGAATATGAATCCTTCTGAATGAAGAGACAATGCCTGTTACCATTGCATTGTATTTTACTGCCTCCACTACAGTAAGACTTGGAGATTCAACATATCTGGGGCTGAAATTGTAAAATCAGTACACTGATAAAATAACAACCATAGTCCAAAACATCTTTGAAAATATCTCTGTTTGTAAATTGCACCACCAGCTGCAGGAAGTCCACCAGCATCATCAGTTTTTTCCTCCATAACTTTTACAAAATAGACAGCTAGAGTTTGGGAGGGATAAGAGGTCAGTGGAAATACATCAAGTGTGTTTCAAGGTGTCTATGTTGATGAGTTAAAAATAAAGAAATATAGAACACCTGATCACTGGGCATGGTTAGATGCTCAGAGTAAGAGGTCTGTGAGACCAAAAACCCACTGTGATCATTCTACTCACCTTTCCCATCTCACAGCCAGACTAACAGATGGAATAACTTGCAGTATTAAAATTTTGTCACTTTTCTGTTCCTGTCTGCTTTCATTGGCAACTGTTTAAACTTAAATTTAAAAAAGTTAAATGTGCATCTCGTCCAACTCCACTATATTGCTCTGGGAAATCACAACATTCCCAGAAGAAATCATGGAAGTGAGAGCTGCATAAGGAATCAGCAATCCCTGATCTTGATTCGTGATCTGGCATTAATGGCGAACTCTTGCTATACGATCTAGAGTTATCTGACCTTGCTATGTGTTGAAATCCATTTGAAATGTCTAGAGCTCAGTTCCCTCACTTGCAAAATGATTTTTTAGTGTGAGCAATGCAACTTAACCCTTTTGTGTGAAGAGATACTGCTTCCAGGATATAAGAAAGGGGTAGTATTGGTGCTGGGCTCCTGTTCCTTACAGAATACCTGGCTTTACTAGAATGTTCCTAAGTACTTTCTGAGACCCAGACTGCTAACACCTGCCCTCAACTGCATGCTGCATTCAGACCTAGGATATGACAATATTGAGCTCCAAACTTAACTATTTCCCTTGTTACCAGCATAAACCATAGCAAATTAGCTCTCCCTAATTTCCTCATGCATGCAAAAAAAATTATTAATATATACCTCATGGTGTTTTTGTTAAATATATAAGATAACATATGTTAGGCCCAGCTATTCTGTGTCCCTTGGTATTATTTAAACAATCTATAAACAACAGAACAGAAAACTACCAACTTAAGTAAAAAATAAATAAATAAATAATGATGATGATACTGGGTGAGCACATGCACATGCGCACACACACACACACACATACACTCACACACATACACACAAAGACAAGCAAAAAAAAAAATTCCAAACAAGCAGACATAGGAAGACTGGACCCAGGGCAGATTTGGGAATTCCCCCAACAGGGTTTGCATTTCTACCAGGGGTTTCTGCCCCATCAACCTCTGTTTAGATGGAAATTGGCCTGGCTTGGATCACATAACTATATCTAAGACCACAGGGGAGAAAAATCCCTGGGATTTAAGCTGAAATTGCATGGCTTACGGAGGGGGTACTTCCCTAAAGGAAAAAGGTTGTTGCTACTATCAGTAGAATGGAGAAGGAATGCTGGACAGAGACAAATCAGATTCTATGCTCAGTCCTGTTAAGTATCATCAGTGTCACCCAAAAGTTCAATTCTCCTAAAAGCTCAATCTCATTGCTTTTAAAAACCAAAGGCCTGTCCAATTATAGCACATTCTTATTCATGCCCTTGCCCTGATCTTTCCTGCTAACCTGCCTGACTGTTGGACCTTTGATGTTTTTAGCCTGTATTTTCCATGAAGGCCTTGACAAACTTAATTATATTTGGGGGCAAAGCTCTTTACAAGGGCAAACTAGGCCAAAGAATCCTATAAGTCCAGCAAATGGACACAGGTGCCCCAAATACAAGACATGGTTTTTCTCACAGAACTATACAAACTCCATATAACTGATAAATCAATAAATTTAAAAACTGTGCTTTTTATGCAGAGAGAGAACAAAGACACTCAGAAACCAGAGCAATAACCTAGCCTCACCCTCCTTGAACTTTCTCCCCTTGGTGAGCTCACATATGTTATTTAACAGCTGTCATAGCCTGGCCTGGTCTTCTGAGACCTCCAGGATGTCAGGTCAGATAGAATCATCAACACTCCACTTATCCATGAGGGAAATCAAAGCTAAACAGACCACAATGAACAGTGCAGTCTGTCCTTTTGTTTGTTGTTTTTCTTAGAAAAACTACAAGATATTAGTGGGTTAATTTAGGGTTCAAAACCCAGGTCCTAATGTTAACTTTCTGGACAATACCCCACGATCCAGAGATATCTGTGTCCTTTTCTTCACCAGCATCAAACAGCTGGATGAAAACTCACACCTGAAGTCCACAAGCAGGGAAATACAATTCAGTCTCATTCAGTTTCAGGATAATTTAACCACTGAAAGTCTGGATCCCTGGGTTCTAATCTAGCTGCCAACCAGCACTTAATTTGAGGGGAATGGCCTTTCTTCTGTGGGTCTTATTTTTCTCATCCCTTGAGTAAGGATGCTAAAGGACAGGATTTCTAAAGTCCTTTCATGCTGTTTCAATATTCAGTGAAGTTAGGGTCAGAGACTTTCTAACAATAAATGCCTCTTAATAAATGCCTCCGGTGTTCAGGGAATCCAAGCTTCTCCTGAGGGGAAAATAAGGAAGAGTTAAAGGGTCTGTTTTTAAACCTTGATGCAGCTGGGGGTGAATTGCTAAAAAGAGCACCTGCCAATGTGATTCATGTACTATGGAATATCACTATTTGAAGGCACTGTTTCTGTGGTATTTGAGATCATAAAATTCAGAGGTCAGCAAAGGGCCAGGTAATAAATATTTTAGGCTATTCTAGCTTATAGTCTCTATGATAACCATGCAACCCTGCCATGACAGTATGAAAACACACACGTACAATACATATATGAACAAGTGTAACTGGGTCCCATTACAAAAACAGGTGGTGGAGACTGATGGGCTGACTCTTGGTTTAAGTGGTGATCTTGGTGATACAAAACATACTACCATATAGTTCCACACACTTGATAGTTTGATGCAAGGCTTGATAGAGTTTGTTATTATCAAGAAAGTATGGAAAATGTTTCCAAATGATAAAATAATTGGGAATAATAAAAGCGACGTGACTATCACTGAACTAAGAGACAGAATGTAGGTTGAAGCCAAACTCCACCATTTAACTAGTTGGAAAATGATTGACCTCCATGAAAACATTAGCAACCTTGGGTTCTTGTATCCACAGTTATAGAAACAACAACTGGACAGAGAAAGAACCTAAACACAGGCAAGGCTTTATGAAGGGACTTCTGCTAGAGTCAATAGGGAGATAGCACTCAGGGAGCAGAGACCCCACATTGGCTCCAGCAAAGAAAAGAAGAGAGTGACTTCTACTTCTACCTGAGGCAGAAGAGCATATGGAGGATGGAGATCTCAGGCTGGCTCAAGCAAAGAACAAAGAGGAAGAACTTTTATGGCATCTACATGGTAGGCAGGAATTCCATCTTTTGATGTCATCGCATGCAGAGCTGGGGCTTCAGTGGCTCCTGTTTTTTTCATCAAGCTTCTTCCTATGTTATGCGTCTCGTTGCCATCTGAAATCTCCATGTGGGGATATGCATAATGTAAAGGTAACATCTGGGTTATTTGGGTGACTTTTTATGCATATATTTATCCCTCACCACCTTGAATTGCCCTTATCATCTGGGAAAGTCTCTAATATTATTTCCAGAGCTGGCATTTCTGCTGACCACAGTCTCAGAAGGCTGAGTTGACTCGCCTAGCTGCCCATGACCTAGTGTAGCATCTCATTGCATACCCTGAAGACTGGAGCAT
Organism: Marmota marmota marmota; assembly: GCF_001458135.2. NCBI lineage: Eukaryota > Metazoa > Chordata > Mammalia > Rodentia > Sciuridae > Marmota > Marmota marmota. Next base: position 7,476,424 of record NW_025999945.1, read on the forward strand.
TTTTAACTCCTAATTTTCTAGTATGATTGCTAAACCCATAAAACTGAGGGTGATCTAGCATGGCTGTCTTATTTCCTCTGAAAGATGTTTATCCCTTAGTTCCTAGGGGTCCTGTTTTTCATGAGGGTCCCTGACCATGTTTCCTCCTTTCAAACTATGTTTTTAAAGGCAATAGCATGTGCTATACCTAAAAAGGATAAAAACAGTAACCATTAACATTTGAGTAGTCTCTTAGACTTTAAAATGCTCTTTTCATATCTATCATCAAATTTGATTTTTGGAAAACCCTTTCTATCTACCTGAAGCATAGATGTTATTATCTAACTCATAACATTCTGCCGTGTAGCTATCATTATTCCTATCTTATGGATAAGACACTGACAGTCACAGGAAGAGTAAAAGTAAGATGAAAACACTCCAAAAACCCCACTGTGTTCCCTTAGGATAAGGCTTTATAATTTTTATAGATAGAGAAAATGATGTTTCTCAAGTCTTCCCCTCACAGGGATTGAAGAGTAGTTTGATCATGGTGTTTAAAATGTAAGCCATGCTTGGTTGTACATGGCTATAATCCCAGCTACTCTGGAACCTGAGGCAGAAGAATCATGATTTCAAGAGTTCAAGGTCAACCTGAGCAACTCAGCAGTACCTGTCTCAAAATAAAAAATCCAACTAAACATGCATGTTCTCACATTCCCAATCTCTTCAGGAGTTTCTGCTCTCCATATAGATCACTAATGTACCTTGACTTCCATCATAGCATATCAAGGAAAATAGAGTTGCTATTTTCATGATCACAGTAGTTACATGATGACAGAGAGATCCAGGTGTGTATCCCCAATAAGACATATGGAGGAATGGAAAATCATTAGTGGAACCTGATATCTTCCAATTCCCAATAGATTGCAGATGAGACTGTCTCCCTTGCCTGACCCTGTATAAAGACAAGGATGGGTGGTAAAAACAAAAACAAACAAACAAAAATGCTTCCCATGCTTTAAACTGGATGATCAGGCCAAATGAAACATACATAGAGCATCATTTCCAAGAGCATGAAACCATCTCAAGTATTATCTTTAAACATTTTACATTTTTAAAAAATCTTTTTTTAGTTGTTAATGGGCCTTTATTTTATTCATTTATTTATGTGTGGTGCTGAGACTCAAACCCAGTGCCTCACACATGTGAGGCAAGTGCTCTACCACTGAACCCCAACCCCCAACCCAACATTTTACATTTTTTAAAGAGAAAAGGTCACAGCTGTTGAATTCCATTTGCAAAGCACCTAATGCTGTGGACTTTGGCACATACATGACTTTTTTTTCCTAGTTTTCTTGATGTAAATAATAAAAAAATTGCTATTAAAGAAAACTTAGTCTTAATATAAAGAATTAGAAGAACAAAGAAACAAGAGTATGAAATACTTTTGTACAAAATAAGAGTAACCAGTAATTGGGCTGGGGTTGTGGCTCAGTGGTAGAGCGCTTGCCTAGCACAGGTGAGCACTGGGTTTGATCCTCATCACCATATGAAGATAAATAAATAGGGGTATTGTCCATGTACAACTAAAAAAAATTTAAAAAGGAGTAATCTATAATTCCTTAAAACAAAATAACTGTTAATGTAGCAGATTATTATTGAAGATGGTCATAGCCATCCCACATATCCTACATTCCCTTTTATAATGTAACCTTGCCATTCTTCACATCTAGAGGTAGATTTTGATTTTTTTTCCCTCCCCTTGAATCTGAGCTGACTTTGCAGCTTGGTTTACCAATAGAATGTGACAGAAGTGACATTGTACAAACAATGCTAGGCTTTAAGATGACTTGGAGCATTTGGTTTGCCTGTCTAGTGCCCTAGGTCTACATGGCTTAAGGGAGGTAAAGTTTGATAAAGAGTCAGGCACTATGGTGCATTCCTGTAATCCCAGGGCTGAAGAGACTAAGGTGGGAAGATTATAAATTTACAGCCTACCAGGGCAATTTAGCAAGACCCTGTATCAAAATAAAATAAAATACAAAAGGGCACTGGCAATAGCTCAGTGGTAGAGTGCCCCTGAGTTCAATCCCTAGTAACCAAAAAAAAAAAAAAAAAAGCCTGATAAAATGAAAGACTTAAATAAAATCTAGAGTCTTATAATACTTCACAAGTCCAGTGTTCAACTGAAAAACAATCATACTAAGGACAAAGATTACAAACCAAAATGGATAAAAAAAAATCAACAGGTCTCAACATCAAGATGAAATAAATGTCCAAAATATATAAGTAACAGTCATAAAACGTCTTCAATGAACAATTATAAACATTTTTGAACCAAATGAAACTGTAGGGAAAAAAAAAAACAGAAAACAGAAGGCATAGAGAAGAGCCAAACAGAAATCTGAGAAATCAAACACATAGCACATTTAAAAACTCAATGAGAGGACTCAAAAGCAGAATGAGAGGACAAAGGAAAGAATCAGTGAAGTTGAAAATTAGACCACAGAAATTACCAAATCTGAACGGCAGAGAGAAAATAGACTAAAATACAAATGAATAGAGCTTCAGCAACAAGTGGGACTGTAACAGAGCTCTAATGTTTACGTCACTGAAAGTCCAGGGAAAGAGGAGAAAGAGGGTAGAGAAAAAAAAAAGTTTAAAGAACCCATGGCTGAAATTCCCCAAATTTGTCAAAAGACATTAATCTATAGATATAAGAAGCTGAGATAACCCCAAACAGGATAAATCCAAAGAAATTTTCATTAAGATGTATCATGGTGAAGCTTCTAAAACAGTAAAGAAAGACAAAATCCCGAAAGCAGCAAGAGATGATATCTTACCTATGGCGGATAACAATTTGAGTGTGGTGGATTTTCCATTTGAATCCATAAGCCAGGAAGGAAGTGGCACAGTACCTTTCAAGCATTGAAAGACCAGAATTGGGGATATGGAGTTCCATTACCAGCAAAAAATACACCCTTCAGGGATGAAGAAGAAACCAAGATGTTCTCGGATGAAGCCTGAAAAGAATCTGTCACCAGTAGAACGACTGTGAAAGGATGGTTCAAGGATGTTCTCTGAGGAAAGAACTTTGGAACTATTCAAACTGGCAGAGATTGACAACAGAGCCTTGTCATAAACTCTCAAAAACACTATAGATAAATAAAAATTGAATTCAAGCAAGCCACAGGAAGACAAGAAAACAAAATTTTAAAAAGAGAACAAACAGAAAACAAAAATTCCTCAAAAAAACATAATTGTGATGGCCTCCAAGCATGCAGGCATGAATACTTGAAATCTAGGCTCTGGAGCCAACTAGCCTGGGTTCAAGTCTGGCTCCATCTCAGTGGGTAAGAGTTTTATTAACCTCATTGTGCCTCAGTTACTGTATATATAAAGTGGAGATGACAATATCTACTTCAGGGATTTTGATGGACAGTACCTGGTACCTGGTGAATATTATATATCTATTTTCCAATTAAAGATAGAAACTAAATTGATTTCCCAGCTAAGGGCAAGAAGACGTTCAATGGCTTCTTTTTTCCTTCTTTTTCTATTTTTCTTGCCCTCATAAAGTACAATGTGACAATTCACATTTCTAATGGTTTTTACAATAGATGAATCTTCTGAAATATGTTTATTTTATTTTTTAATTTGTTCTAATTAGTTATACATGACAGCAGAATGCATTTTGATACATTGTACACAATTGGAGCACAACTTCTTATTCCTCTGGCTGTACATGGTACAGAGTCACATTAGTAGTGTAATCATACATTTATATAGGGTAATATTGTCTATCTCATTTCACTGTCCTTCCCATCTCCACACCCCCTCTCCTCCCCTAACTCCCCTCTGCACAATCCAAAGTTTAGCATCTTTTTTTTTTAGAGAAAATATTCGGCCTTCAGTTTTTTGGGCTTGGCTTATTTTGCTTAGCATGATATTCTCCAGCTCTATTCATTTACCTACAAATGCCATAATTTCATTCTTCCTTAAGACTGAGCAAAATTCCACTATGTATATGTACCACATTTTCTTTATCCATTTATCTGTTGAAGGATATATAGATTGGTTCCATAGTTTAGTTATTATGAATTGAGCTGCTATAAACATTGATGTGGCTATGTCACTGTAGTATGCTGATTTTAAGTCCGTTGAATATAAACCAAGGACTGGGATAGCTGGGTCCAATGGTGGATCCATTCTGAGTTTTCTGAGGAATCTCCATACTACTTTCCAGAGCAGTTGCACCAATTTGCATTCCCACCAGCAATGTATGAGTGTACCTTTTCCCCCACATCCTTACAACACTTATTATTGCTTGTATTCTTGATAATTGCTATTCTGACTAGAATAAGATGAAATCTTAGATTAGTTCTAATTTGCACTTCTCTAATTGCTAGAGATGATGAACATTTTTTCATATGTTTGTTGATTGATTGTACTTCTTATTCTGTGAAGAGTCTGTTTAGTTCCTAAGCCAAGATCTGTCATATTACAGCTGTGTCTGCATGGGCCAGTCTGAGCCTGGCAAGCCTGTGGAAAGCCTTTGGTGGGATTTCTAGGGAGCACAGGTTGGAGAAACTGGAGAAAACCAGGCTCTGTCCAGCTCAGTGAGTCCTGAAGTGTGCAGGGACAGAAGGGACTGACTATAAGGGGTGGGAAGAACGAAGGGTGTGAGAGCACCTTGCTATTGGCTTGCCCAGGCAACCAGTCTGCATCCACAAGACTGGAGCTACCATCAAACTTCAGACAAACCCACCTATTGGCAGAGAAGGAAAGCTGAGAAAATTTCTGAAATATGTTTTGATGTTTATATGCAATCCCCTTTTTCCAAAGCAGTATATTTGACAGACTTCTATTAGAGGTAGTTTTGACACACAACTTAAATAACTAGATGAGTTGGAGTTTTCACCAAATTTGTTTTTCCAGCACACAAAACCGAGAGTCTTGATGGCAGAATATGTAAAGGTGTCCTAATTGTTCATGAATTTATATGTCACTAAGAACTCACTAAGGGAGGATGGGATATAAGTGAACAACATGGACTCTGAAATTAGATTACCTGGGTTTAAATCCTACCATTATTAGCTGTGCAACCTTGAACATGTTACTTTAACTTCTGCATGCTTTAGTTCATTTATCTGCAAAAGGGAGAAAATATCTCACACGGATATTTACAAGGATGAATTTGCACCTAAGTGTTTAGAGAAGTGCCTGTCATTAAGCCCAGCAGAAAGGCTAAGTGGAGTGTTTTTCATCATGGCACATATTCATCCTGAAAGCACGAAGAAAAGAAAATGATTATGAACCCCAAGCAAAATAGTGAAGAAAAGAGGGGGAGAAATTCCCTCCCCGTCTCACTATTTAGCAAACTTGGCTGCCAAGAGTGTTGTAATAGATCCATCAGCATGCACCGCCACTATCTGTAGCTGGCTGCATATTGCTTTCCCAATAAATCATCTCTAAAGGATGATGAAAATTCACAAGTAATTTTGCATAAGGAATTTTGTTTTCCATCTGAGCTGATTCTAGTCTCATGCCCATGTGGGAGTTCAGCACATTTATTTCATGACAAACAGATTGGCCTACTCCATAAGGGCATCTGAAAGACTCAGTAAATGGTTTGAAATCTTTGCAATTCTTGGTTTAAAGAAACTCCATGACTAAGGGGATTTATTCTTAGATTTTTCTTATGGCTCTAAATCAAAATACATGATCCTGCTTTATGAGATATTGTTGTGTTTTTAAATGGAGTTTAAAATAAACTGTTACGATCTCTCTTAAACTCGGGGTTTAGAGTAGATTCTATTTTCAGATATTATTACTCAGTATATAAACAAACTGTACCAAGATAAACTGTGCAAGATTTCATAATTTCTAGCTACTAAAGAATAGCAGTTGGTTGCTGCAAAATTTTCAACTTCCTCTCTATCTTTAGTTTCTCCTTTTCTCATTTATAATGGCTGATTTTATTCTGGAATCCAGACATGGAACAAGAGTATAAAAACTGTGAATTAATCTATTCACTTTATTCAAACTTGTAGCATGATATCCCAAATTCAAAGGAATTTTTCTATAATAGTAAGATTTCAAACATCATAGAAAATAAAGATGTTTGGGGCTGATACATCTCTCCTCAACTCATGGCTAATTAGCACATTGACAATATAGCTCAGATTTCCTATCACAGTTCCAATGTTATTGGAACTATTCTTAGGCTATTCTTAGCATAAACTATCAAATTATCCTGGAAATGCCAGTAGCTAGGCATTCTAATTACAACTCCCAGTCATCCTGTAACCCTGACGAGCCATGTGTCCTAATTTAAGGTGTGAAAAATATTAGGATATGAGCCCAGGCAGCTCCTCTTATCTGTAACTCCTGGACATGGTCTTCCCATTTCCTGAGCTCAGGGCCCCACTTGTACTCCAAACCCAGGGAACTTGATCAGTGATCCAAAGATTACATAAGAAGAGGGGTCTCTTAAGATTCCTTAGGAATGTCAGTTCCAATACTCCTTGGAAGCCTTGCAGATATAAAAGAGAATTTGGTGCAATTGAGAAGACTATTAGAAGTCTTCCAGCTAGGGACTATTAGCATCTTGAACCCTGTTGTCATATGAAATAAATTCAAGGGAGCAAGGCCGATGTAACTGAAATGGAAGGCCAAAGAGGCATTCCAGCTTACACAGTCTTAATAGCATGGACTCTGGAGTCAGACAGTATGGCTTTGAATCTTGTCTCCACCAGTTATTAGTTGTGTGATCTTAGATAAACTGAAACCCTCTTTGGTGATAATGATAGCATCATCCTCTTAGAATTATTATGAGGATCAAATGATATAAAATACCTAGATAGTGCTTCTAAAGTAGTATTTTATATCTTAGAATTATTATTGTTCAAATTGTTATTAATCTTATGATGTCCATATTGAGATTTACAAGTCATGCCTGGGAAACAACAGCTATCCAAGTGTATTAAGTGCCTACCATCGGCCCCCTCCTCTGCTAAGCACTGAGTATTCAGTGACATAAAAACATTTTTAAGTCAATGAAGAAGACCTAAGCTTCTAATGCAGAATTCCAAATAATTTATGTAGCTATTCTGCCTTAAGCAGAAAGAGCATAACCCAGACATAACTCCTCACTCTTTGAGTGTGTGCTGCATACAGCCACTTCCTTACACAAAATGCATTAGGAAAAGGGGTAAGGAGCCAGTAACCTTACAGTGAAGAAATCTGACAAACACTAAATCAGCCAGATAATCGAGGTCACCATCCACAGTGATAAATCATGTGAATTGCATGTGCCCAAACTCCAGTCAACTCACCAGAAAAACATCAAACAAATCTCAGTTGAAGAGTATTCATCAAAATTTCTAACTGGTGCTCCTCAAAACTATCAAGGTCACCAAAAACAGGAAAGTCTGTAAGACTAAGGGAGTCTAAGAAGAGATATTGATTAACATATGTGGTGGATCCTGAAACAAACAAAAAGGATATTATGTAAACACTAAAAAATATAAGCAAAGTATAGGTTTTAGTTAATAAAAATGTATCAATATTGGTTGTTGATTATAGCATAAGTACTATAGTAATGTAGAATGTTAATAAGAAGGGAAACTGTGTATTAACTGTATCTTTGGAACTTTCTTTTTTAAACATCTAGAACAGCTGTAAGAACAAAAGTTTATCTTTTAATATTTTTTATTGGTGCATTATAGTAGTACATACTGGTGGGATTTGTTCTTACATTTTAGTACATGCACACAATATAGCAATATAATTTGGCAAATATCACAGTTTATTTTTTAAAAAACTCCCAATAATATGGGGCAAATTAAAAAATAATTAAGTTATAAGTGATAATGTAGCATAACAATGGAAGCCTGGAAAATGTTCAGATCCTGAACAGTATACAAACTTTGTTAATGGATATGGGAGGTTAAGCAAGGTTTTATAAGGGAGGCATTGTCTGAGTTGCAATTTCCAGAATTGAATCAGGAGGTAGATAAAGCTGGCCTCCTAAGCAGCAGAAATGTCTGGGTAAAGACTTGAAAACTGTAGTAAAACTCTCCTAATCTGTAGGGGATACTATCCAAGATGCTCAGTGGTTGCCTGAAACTTCATGGTACTGAACCCTGTGTGTGTGTGTGTGTGTGTGTATAATGTTTTGTTCATTCTCTTTTTGTTGTTAGATACTGGAGATTGAAGCCATTTGAACTCAGGGGCTAACTACAGATCACAGCAAGCTTAACATAAGGGGTTTTTTCCCTTAAGTTGAGAACTTTCACCTTTTCACTTAAAAGAAACACTTTATGGCTTTTTTTTTTTCTTTTTTGACATTTCAAATTGTTAGCATTACTATCTTGTGCTATTTTGGGACCATTATTAAGTAAAATAGGAATTGTGTGTTCACACAGCTCATAAACACTGTGATATCTCATCAGTCCCTCTGATAACCAAGATGAGCAATGGGCACTAAGTGCCTGACAGGTGGGTAGTGTGTAGGGCATGGATATTCTGGATGAAAGGATAATTTACATCCCGAGCAGAATATAGCTGGATGACATGAGATTTCATTATGCTACTCAGAACAGCATGTAATTTAAAACTTATGCATTGTTTATTTCTGGAACTTTCCATTTAACTTTTCACAACACAGTTGACTATAAGTAACTGAAACTATTGAAGGCAAAATTGTAGATAAGGGGTGATTACTGTATTGAGCTTTGTGTTATCAAGTCATTAAGAATTAGAGGAAGGAGTGGCAAGAGAGGAAACTGAAGAGAAATAGGAACCAGATCAGGAACAACTAGCTACTAGACCTCTCTCAACCAGGGGGAAGTCCAACCCTTCAAAGCCATATTCAAAAGAAGATCTGGGAGAGCAAAGCAGCATGGAATTCTGCTAACAGGCATCTCATTCCCTTTAAATTAAAATACCTTTCATTCTGCTGCTTCTGGAAATGGCAACTGGAACAAACTAGGCCTGACCTACTTTTATTTCCATTTGTCTGCTAATATTATTAAGCTCAATCTATTGATGGCTAATGGGTTCTTTCTAGAGAAAGATTTATGACTGCAGGAAAATAACACTGTGGTCAAAAAGAATCTCCTGGAATGAACAGAACAAATATAAGAAAGGCCCAGTCTTTAAGATTGGTCCTGGATGACAATTCCTAGCCCATCTCTGCCTGTGTGCAGTCCAAATGAATTAGCACCAAGTCAGTAAGGGTAGGGAAGGGGCAAACACTGGACTAGAAGGAAGGATTGGAGATGCACTTACACAATCAGCTAGAATTGAGAAAAATACCTGGAGATTGAGCTCAGGATTGAACACAAGCCAAGATCCCAGAAGGCTATTGCAATAAGAATGTGATTCTCCATCACTCAGAGGTCCAAGCACACTGTCACATTAATAACAGCAGCATGAGTCATAGGTTTAGTCTTGCAGATTTTAAATACCAATTTATAAAATAAATGAAGAGCAGAATTTGTCCAACTAATGATTTTGCTTGTCATAAAGATGGGAACAGGCCGGACGTGATGGCGCACGCCTGTAATCCCAGGGGCTCAGGAGGCTGAGACAGGAGAACTGTGCGTTCAAAGCAAGCCTCAGCAAAAGCGAGGTGCTAAGTAACTCAGTGAGAAGCTGTCTCTAAATAAAATATAAAATATTTTATATTTGTCTCTAAATAAAATATAAAATAGGGCTGGGGAGGTGGCTCAGTGATCAAGTGCCCCTGAGTTCAATCCCAAGGACCAAAAAATAAATTAAAACATGGGGACAGACAGGAATGCTAGGTGTCCCCCAGTGCCTAGGACAGTCCTATCCAACAAATAGCTGTCTTGCTTTCCACATGGTCCTTTTCCCCTAATTTTTTATTTTAATAAAATGTACATAAAATAAAATTTACTATCTTAACCATTTTTAGGCATATAATTAAGTGACAATGAGGATATTCATACTGTTGTCCAACCATCCCTACCACCACCATCCATCTCTAGAACTCTTTCATCTTACAAAACAGAAACCATATACTGATTAAATAGTCAATCCCTATTATCCACTCCTTCCAGTGGTAGAAACCTGTGATTTTCTGTCTCTGTGATTTTGAGTACTCTCTGTGATTTTGATACCTCAGATAAGTGATATCCCCACATTTGTCTTTGGGTGATTGGTTTATTTTACATAGCATAACTTCCAAGCTTCATACATGTTGTAGCATATGTCAAACTTTCCTTCCTTTTTTGAAGTGGAATGATATTCCACTGTATATGTATAGCACATTTTACTTTTTCATTTGTCCATCATAAACATTGGTTTGCTTCTATGTTTTAGTTATTGTGAATAATAATGTGAACATGGGAGTACAAATATCTCTTTAAGACTTTTACTGTTTAACTAGATACCTAGAAGTATAACTTCTGGGTTTTATGGAAATTCTATTTGTTTTAAAGAAACTTCCATACTGTTTTCCACAACTTCTGGACTATTTTATCTTCCTATCAATGATGCACAAGGATTCTAACTCCCTTATTTCCGTGACAACATTTGTTACTTTCTGGGGTAGTTGTGTTAGTTTGTTTTGATGGTGGCCATCCTTGTGGGTAGGAGGTAAGATTATGGTTTTTATTTAAATTTCACTAATGATTAGTGATATTGACCTTTTTGTATTTTCTTTGGAGAAATGTCTATTCGAATCTTTTCCCCATTTTTTTTTAAAGAGAGAGAGAGAGAGAGAGTTAATTTTTTTTTTTTGAATTTTATTTCTTTTTTTTTTTTTCAATTTTTTTTCATTTGTTGGGTTGTTCAAATCATTACAAATTTCTTGACATATCATATTCCACACTTTGATTCAAGTGGGTTATGAACTCCCCCCCTCACCCCATACACAGATAGCAGAATCACATCAGTTTCACATCCATTGATTTACAAATTGCCATACTAGTGTCTGTTGTGCTCCGCTGCCTTTCCCATCCTCCACCCTCCCCCCTCCCCACCTCTCCCCTCCCCTCCCCTCCTCTCTCTCTACCCCCTCCACTGTATAACCCTGAGGGTCTCCTTCCATTACCATGCAATTTCCCTTCTCTCTCCCTTTCCCTCCCACCTCTCATCCCTGTTAAATGTTAATCTTCTTCTCCTGCTCTTCGTCCCTACTCTGTTCTTAGTTACTCTCCTTATATCAAAGAAGACATTTGGCATTTGTTTTTTAGGGATTGGCTAGCTTCACTTAGCATAATCTGCTCTAATGCCATCCATTTCCCTGTAAATTCTATGATTTTGTCATTTTTTAATGCAGAGTAATACTCCATTGTGTATAAATGCCACATTTTTTTTATCCATTCGTCTATTGAAGGGCATCTAGGTTGGTTCCACAGTCTTGCTATTGTGAATTGTGCTGCTATGAACATCGATGTAGCAGTGTCCCTGTAGCATGCTCTTTTTAGGTCTTTAGGGAATAGACCAAGAAGGGGAATAGCTGGGTCAAATGGTGGCTCCATTCCCAGCTTTCCAAGAAATCTCCATACTGCTTTCCAAATTGGCTGCACCAATTTGCAGTCCCACCAGCAATGTACAAGTGTACCCTTTTCCCCACATCCTCGCCAGCACTTGTTGTTGTTTGACTTCATAATGGCTGCCAATCTTACTGGAGTGAGATGGTATCTTAGGGTGGTTTTGATTTGCATTTCTCTGACAGCTAGAGATGGTGAGCATTTTTTCATGTACTTGTTGATTGACTGTATGTCCTCCTCTGAGAAGTGTCTGTTCAGGTCCTTGGCCCATTTGTTGATTGGGTTGTTTGTTCTCTTATTGTCTAATTTTTTGAGTTCTTTGTATACTCTGGATATTAGGGCTCTATCTGAAGTGTGAGGAGTAAAGATTTGTTCCCAGGGTGTAGGCTCCCTATTTACCTCTCTTATTGTTTCTTTTGCTGAGAAAAAACTTTTTAGTTTGAGTAAGTCCCATTTGTTGATTCTAGTTATTAACTTTTGTGCTATGGGTGTCCTATTGAGGAATTTGGAGCCCGACCCCACAGTATGTAGATCGTAGCCAACTTTTTCTTCTATCAGACGGCGTGTCTCTGATTTGATATCAAGCTCCTTGATCCATTTTGAATTAACTTTTGTGCATGGCGAGAGAAAGGGATTCAGTTTCATTTTGTTGCATATGGATTTCCAGTTTTCCCAGCACCATTTGTTGAAGATGCTATCCTTCCTCCATTGCATGCTTTTAGCCCCTTTATCAAATATAAGATAGTTGTAGTTTTGTGGATTGGTTTCTGTGTCCTCTATTCTGTACCATTGGTCCACCCGCCTGTTTTGGTACCAGTACCATGCTGTTTTTGTTACTATTGCTCTGTAGTATAGTTTGAAGTCTGGTATCGCTATACCGCCTGATTCACACTTCCTGCTTAGCATTGTTTTTGCTATTCTGGGTCTTTTATTTTTCCATATGAATTTCATGATTGCTTTCTCTATTTCTACAAGAAATGCCGTTGGGATTTTGATTGGCATTGCATTAAACCTATAGAGAACTTTTGGTAATATCGCCATTTTGATGATGTTAGTTCTGCCTATCCATGAACAGGGTATATTTTTCCATCTTCTAAGATCTTCTTCTATTTCTCTCTTTAGGGTTCTGTAGTTTTCATTGTATAAGTCTTTCACCTCTTTTGTTAGGTTGATTCCCAAGTATTTTATTTTTTTTGAAGATATTGTGAATGGAGTGGTTGTCCTCATTTCCATTTCAGAGGATTTGTCGCTGATATACAGGAATGCCTTTGATTTATGCGTGTTGATTTTATATCCTGCCACTTTGCTGAATTCATTTATTAGCTCTAATAGTTTCTTTGTAGAGCCTTTTGGGTCTGCTAGGTATAGAATCATATCATCTGCAAATAGTGATAATTTAAGTTCTTCTTTTCCTATTTTGATGCCTTTAATTTCTTTCGTCTGTCTAATTGCTCTGGCCAGTGTTTCGAGAACTATGTTGAACAGAAGTGGAGAGAGAGGGCATCCCTGTCTTGTTCCAGATTTTAGAGGGAATGCCTTCAGTTTTTCTCCATTCAGAATGATGCTAGCCTGAGGCTTAGCATAGATTGCTTTTACAATATTGAGGTATGTTCCTGTTATCCCTAGTTTTTCTAGAGTTTTGAACATAAAGGGATGCTGTACTTTGTCGAATGCTTTTTCCGCATCTATCGAGATGATCATATGGTTCTTATTTTTAAGTCTATTGATGTGGTGAATAACATTTATTGATTTCCGTATATTGAACCAGCCTTGCATCCCAGGGATGAATCCTACTTGATCATGGTGTACAATTTTTTTGATATGTTTTTGTATCCGATTCGCCAGAATTTTATTGAGGATTTTTGCATCTAGGTTCATTAGAGATATTGGTCTGTAGTTTTCTTTCTTTGAAGTGTCTTTGTCTGGTTTAGGTATCAGGGTGATGTTGGCCTCGTAGAATGAATTTGGAAGTTCTCCCTCTTTTTCTATTTCCTGAAGTAGCTTGAAAAGTATTGGTATTAGTTCCTCTTTAAAGGTTTTGTAAAACTCTGCTGTATACCCATCCGGTCCTGGGCTTTTCTTAGTTGGTAGTCTTTTGATGGTTTCTTCTATTTCCTCAATTGATATTGGTCTGTTTAGGTTGTCTATATCCTCCTGACTCAATCTGGGCAGATCATATGACTTAAGAAATTTATCTATGCCTTCACTATCTTCTAATTTATTGGAGTATAAGGATTCAAAATAGTTTTTGATTATCTTCTGTATTTCTGAAGTGTCTGTTGTGATATTGCCTTTTTCATCCCGTATGCTAGTAATTTGAGTTCTCTCTCTTCTTCTCTTCGCTAGCATCGCTAAGGGTCTGTCGATTTTGTTTATTTTTTCAAAGAACCAACTTTTAGTTTTGTCAATTTTTTCAATTGTTTCTTTTGTTTCGATTTCATTAATTTCAGCTCTGATTTTAATTATTTCTTGCCTTCTACTTCTTTTGCTGTTGTTTTGCTCTTCTTTTTCAAGGATTTTGAGATGAAGTATGAGATCATTTATTTGTTGGTTTTTTCTTTTTTTAAGGAATGAACTCCAAGCAATGAATTTTCCTCTTAGAACTGCTTTCAATGTGTCCCATAGATTCCGATATGTTGTGTCTGTGTTTTCATTTATCTCTAAGAATTTTTTAATTTCCTCCTTGATGTCTTCTATAACCCATTGATCATTCAGTAACCTATTGTTCATTCTCCAAGTGATGTATGCTTTTTCCTTCCTTCTTTTATCGTTGATTTTCAGTTTCATTCCATTATGATCAGATAAGATGCATGGTATTATCTCTACTCCTTTATATTGTCTAAGAGTTGCCCTGTGACATAATATATGATCTATTTTTGAGAAGGATCCATGTGCTGCTGAGAAAAAAGTGTAACTGCTTGATGTTGGGTGGTATACTCTATATATGTCAATTAGGTCTAGGTTATTAATAGTGTTATTGAGTTCTATAGTTTCCTTATTCAACTTTTGTTTGGAAGATCTGTCCAGTGGCGAGAGAGGTGTGTTGAAGTCTCCCATGATTATGGTATGGTGGTCTATTAGACTCTTGAACTTGAGAAGAGTTTGTTTGACGAACATAGCTGCACCATTGTTTGGGGCATAAATATTTATGATTGTTATGTCTTGTTGGTGTATGGTTCCCTTAAGCAGTATGTAGTGTCCCTCTTTATCCCTTTTGATTAACTTTGGCTTGAAATCTATTTTATTTGATATGAGTATGGACACTCCTGCTTGTTTCCGAAGTCCATATGAGTGATATGATTTTTCCCAACCTTTCACCTTCAGCCTATGTATGTCTTTTCCTATCAAATGCGTCTCCTGTAGGCAGCATATTGTTGGGTCTTGTTTTGTGATCCATTCTACTAGCCTGTGTCTCTTAATTGGTGAGTTTAAGCCATTAACATTTAGGGTTATTATTGAGATATGGGTTGTTCTTCCAGCCATATTTGTTTATTTCTGTTACTAAACATGGTTTGTTTTCCTCTTTGATTATTTCCCCCCCCTTTACTGTCCTACCTCCCACTGTTGGTTTTCATTGTTATTTTCCATTTCCTCTTCCTGTAATGCTTTGGCGAGGATGTTTTGAAGAGATGGTTTTCTAGCTGCGAATTCTTTAAACTTTTGTTTATCGTGGAAGGTTTTAATTTCATCTTCCATCCTGAAGCTTAATTTCGCTGGATACACAATTCTTGGTTGGAACCCATTTTCTTTCAGTGTTTGAAATATGTTATTCCAGGATCTTCTAGCTTTCAGAGTCTGTGTTGAAAGATCAGCTGTTATCCTGATTGGCTTACCCCTAAATGTAATCTGCTTCCTTTCTCTTGTAGCTTTTAAAATTCTCTCCTTATTCTGTATGTTGGGCATCTTCATTATAATGTGTCTAGGTGTGGATCTCTTATGATTTTGCACATTCGGCGTCCTGTAGGCTTCTAGGATTTGGGATTCTGTCTCATTCTTCAAGTCTGGGAAGTTTTCTCGTATTATTTCATTGAATAGACTGCTCATTCCTTTGGTTTGGAGCTCTGTACCTTCCTGTATCCCAATGACTCTTAAGTTTGGTCTCTTAATGTTATCCCATATTTCTTGGATGTTCTGCTCATGGTTTCTTAACAGTCTTGCTGAGCTGTCTATGTTCTTTTCCAGTTGAAATACTTTGTCTTCATTGTCTGATGTTCTATCTTCTAAGTGTTCTACTCTGCTGGTAGTATTCTCCATTGAGTTTTTAAGTTGGTTTATTGCTTCCTGCATTTCTAGGATTTCTGATTGTTTGTTTTTTATAACCTCTATCTCCCTGTATAGTTGTTCCTTTGCTTCCTGGATTTGTTTGCGTAATTCGTTGTCGAAGTGATCTTTCATTGTCTGATTTTGCTGTTTAATGTCTTCCTTGATACTCCAGATCATCTGAAGCATGTATATCCTGAATTCTTTATCTGACATTCCATCTGCTGCAGCTGTTACCTCTTCTAAAGTTGCGTTGACCTGCATTGCTTGTGGTCCTTTCTTTCCTTGTCTTTTCATACTGCTTGCGTATCTTTCCTGCAGGTGCGGGCGGCGGCTCTGCTCTCTCCTTATTCCAATTGGGGTGTCGTGGCTACCACGCCGGCAGGTCACTGGGCCTGTTCTGGGAGCTGGCGGCGGCTCTGTTCTGCCCCTACTCCAATTGGGGTGACGAGTGTACCACGCCGGCAGGCCACCGGGCCTGATCCGCCAGTCGGTTGCAGGTTTGCCTACCCTGCAGACGCGGGCGGCGGTTCTACTCTGCCCCTACTCCAAATGGGGTGTCGTGACTACCCCGCCTGCAGGACGCTGGGCCTGTTCCTGGCACGGGCGGCGACTCTGCTCTGCCACTACTCCAATTAGGGTGGTGTTTGTACCACGCCGGCAGGCTCCTGGGCCTGATCCGCCGGTCTGTTGTAGGTCTGCCTACCTTGGAGGCGCGGGCGGCGGATCTGCCCTGCCCCTCCTACCACGCCTGCGGACCCCTGGGTCTGATCTGCAGTTTGATCACTGGTCTGCTCACCCTGCGGGCACGGGTGGCGGTTCCGCTCCGCCCCCACTCCAATTGGGGTCACGTGACCACCACACCGGCAGGGCCTGATCCGGGCGTGGGAGAAGGATCTGCTCTGCCCCTACTCCAGTTGGGGTGACATGTGTACCACACTGGCAGGCCACTGGGCCTGACCCGCCCGGCTGTCACAGGTCTGTTTACCTTGCAAGCGCGAACGGCGGCTCTGCCCTGCCCCTCCTACCACGCCCATGTACCACTGGGTCGCGGGTCTGCCCACCTTGCGGGTGCGGGTGGCGGCTCCGCTCCGCCCCCTCTCCAATTGGGGTCACGCGGTCACCACGCTGGCGAGCCGCTGGGCCTGCTCCGGGCGCTGGCGGCGGCCCGGCTTCTCCCCTCTGGCTCAACGACAAATTGAGGAGACTCGGGTGACTGTGCCTCACCCCCCCTACCAGGAGACCAACTGCTTATGTCACCGCTGGTATTGATGAAGTTCTCTCCTCCGCCGCTTTCTGCTGACATCAGATCTCTGCCATGTTGGTATCCTATGCGAATGGCAGCATTTCGTTCCCCTTGCCGGGCAACCAAAGCAACGGGTGAGTCCTGACCGGCCCTCAGCAGGACCCGGACCGAGAAGCAGTTTCCGCGGGCTCCTAGCCCCGGTCCAGGGAAGTTCCGGGAGCCGGAACTCGGCCGCTCCGTGCTCGGTGTAAGCTCCTATAAGTGTAAGCTCCAAGAAGCAGTCCCCGCGGGCTCAGTTCCGGGAGCCGGAATTCGGCTGCTTAGTGCTTGTTGTATGCTCTGATAGGAGCAGGGTCCAAGAAGCAGCCTCCGCAGGCTCCGTGGGACGGTTCCGGGAGCCGGAACTCGGCCGCCCCGCGCTCGGTGTTCGCTCCGATAAGCTCAGGTTCTAAGAAGCACCCAGGCGCTGAACCCTAGCAATCTGTCTGCAAGCCGCAGGCGAATTGCAGCCTGAAATTACCTGATCTATGGCTGAATGAGCTGCGGTCAGTCGAAAACAGGGAAGGTGACGTCAGTTTACCAACATGGTGGCTGCTGGCCTCCTCTGTGGTCTGACCGGTGTGGAGAACCGAGATGGACCGCTTCCTTCCCCCGTCTCGAACCCAGAATTCAGCCCTGAGTACGGTGCTTGCGCGGCTGGCAGAAACTGCAGCGCTGTAACCCTGCGTCTCTATCCCAGCGCGCGCTGCAGACTCTAGCCGCGGGGCGATTTGCTGAATAAGCAGCGTTACCCTCCGTGCGACAAACCTCTCGCGTTTGAGTCCCCGTAGCCGATCCTCGTGCGATGGAAATCCTTCCTCCAGGTTCCGGAGCACCCCACTATTGCTGGAAATTCCTAACAAGATATCCTTTAGCCGTCCTGACTTGTCATACTCCCACACAGTGAAGCAGCACACGGGGGTAATGCACTCCCCTCGCCGCCATCTTCCCCCTTCCATGTATGAGAGAGAATTTTTAATATTTATTTTTTAGTTCTCGGCAGACACAACATCTTTTGTTTGTATGTGGTGCTGAGGATTGAACCCCGGGCCGCACGCATGCCAGGAGATCGCGCTACCGCTTGAGCCACATCCCCAGCCCTCTTTTCCCCATTTTTAATTGGATTATTTTTTTCATTAAGTTTTAGTTCTCTATATATTCTGAATATTAATTTCTTCTCAGATATGCAAATGTTTTAAAATACATTCTCCCATTCTGTGGGTTACCTTTCATCTGTGTTAATTATGTCCTTTGATGCATGATTTTTAAAAAAAATTTTTTTTGAAGTTCAATTTGTCTACTTTTTCTGTTGTTGTCTATGCCTTTATTATCATTCCCAAGAAATCATTGCCAGACCTAAATGTCATGAAGCTCTTTTCCATTATGTTCTAAGAGTTCTATAGTTTGGGTCTAACACTTAGGGCATGGATCCATTGTCACTTAAGTTTTGTACTGGTGTTGGATAAAACTTAACTACATTCTTTAGCATGTGATTATTCACTTTTCACAGTACCAAAATAAAAGTATGTCTTTTGTGCATTGAATGGTACTGGCATCCCTGTTGAAAATCTTTGGCTGTACGTGAGTGTGGGTTTCTTTCTGATCTCTTTATTCTGTCCCATTGATGGGAATGTTGGTTTTTGACCAGTGCAGCCTCACTGGTGTTTTCGTTCTTTTATCAAAGTGAGGTACACAGTTCTTAGAACACAGAACCTGGACAGATCCCTAAATCAATGACATCTACCACAATGTCCCCCCAAGAAGTGCAGAAAAAAGCTTGCTAGGAATATGAAGACTGTTCAGAAGAGCCTGGATATTAACACTGGAGGAGGATCATAGTACCCATGATTTTACTAATTTGTCATCTACATTACTACCCTTCACCAACGCCCAGGAGTTTGTCTGATTTGAATTTTATTTTAAGTTTAAGAGTCAGTGCTTGAACTAGTTAAGGAAAACCCATGTGGTAACAAGGGTAGTAAATCCAGTCGGAAAAACTCTCAGTAGAAGTGCTTTCCCAGGACCCACATGGTTTAGTGACAGTTCCAGAAGAATTTTCTCCTGAAGACATCATAAATAACAACATAACTTACAATCACTATCAAAAATAAACTGCCATTTATTGGGTCCTAACTTCATTTCAGATGCAGATCTAAGGGTGTGTTGCCTATATCACCTGAGCAATTCCTCATAATAATTCAGAAATGTGAGAATTAAAATTCCCAATTACCAGATAAACAAGCTGAATTAAAGTATATTAATTCACTTTTCCATGCTGCTTAGAACTAGAAGGTCTGAACCCAGGACTGTCTGACTCCAGTGTCCTGTTCTTCAATACTGCCCCGTGAGAAGCAGCTGGGCTGTGGATAGAGTAGGGATCCCAGCAACCAATATGTCTTGAGTCCCTGGCTGTAAAGAGTCATCAATATTCAGCTTTCATTTCTCCAAGATCCTACGGGCTATTTGAATTCATCAGTGGTAGAAGACCAGAGTAAGTTCAGACAGTGGGTCCAGGCTGGGCTGACTTATTTATTCCTTGAGTCAGTCTCAGAAACCAGATTAAAAAGTTCATGCTGTAAATACTTTCAGGACATTGCCAGGGAGAGCTGAATGCACACTTAAAGAAAGATGGTCACAATTAATTCATGGATTTCATTTGTGAGGCCACTATTCTTGATGCTGTTCATATTCTGGTCAATTCCTCTGCACTGGTGTGAGGAGTGGGGATGGGTATCTTTTATAGTCAATTATTTGCTATCTTAAGTGTTTGTAATCATGCCTATGAGAATACAGTTGAAAAGATTATCTCACTTTTCTGGATTTTGCTGCTATCAGCTAGAAGCTGCCATGACTGACCACACTATCACTTCTGGACTCATGGAAACCAAACCCCAAATTTAAAATAGTAATGAAATAATAATAATAATAATAATAATAATAATATTTAGTCTATTTTATGCCATTATAGTAAAATACCAAATACTGAGTACTTTTATAAAGGAAAAAGTCTTTCCAGGCACAGTGGCACACACCTGCAATCCCACCTGACTCAGGAAGCTGAGGTAGGAAGATAGCAAGTTCAAAGCTAGCCTCAGCAACTTAGCAAGACCCTGCCTGAAAATGAAAAACGGGCTGGGCATGTGGCTCAGTAGTTAAGTGTCCCTGGGTTCAATCACTGGTACCAAAATAAGAAAAGAATAGGAAAAGTCTTATTTAGCTCACAGTTTTGGAGACCAGAAGCCCAACATCAGACAATTCCATCTGTTCAACTTCTCATAAGGGCACTCTGGCTATGTCAAAACATTGCAGATGGTATCACAGAGTAGGACCAAGTGCTTCTTTAGTACACACGCTGAAGAAACCAAACATATGGCTTGACCGCACTCATAACCAACCCCACTTGCAGAAGCAAATCCAGTCCTAAGAGACTTAGACTAATCCCACAAGATAGGCATTAATTTCTTCCAAGAATGATGCCCCCATGACCTAATTATCAAATACTACCTCTTATAGGTGCTACCATTACATTGGGACCAAGTTTCCAGCACATGAATCTTTTGGGAACCAACAGCACCCAAACTATAGCAATTCTGTAATATTATTTTAACATCATATGTTTTATATATATATATATATATATATATATATANATTATCTAGAATAGTGAACATATAAAATATACAAATTAAGATATATATATATATATATATATATCTTAATTTGTATATTTTATATGTTCACTATTCTAGATAATAAAAGTACACAAAATTAGAACTATTTATATATTAAATAAAATACTCTAAATCATATGTCTGAATGAATACATGATATATGTATTCATTGTGTGTGTGTGTGTATGAAATAGCCAGGTGAACAAATTTAAAAAGAACACAAGTTTTGTTACTTCTTGAGAGGAAACATGCCATGTAAAATGTTGGTTCTCCTCCAGCTTTGCTCTAGCTCTGTGAACTCTGTAAGGCACAGAGAGGTTTATAATACACTTTAGAGTCAGAAAAATTCAGATTTTTAAATTATGGTACAGCAGAGCATTGATTTGCATGATACAAAAGAAAAGGTGAGGAGGCTGGAGTTGTGGCTCAGCAGAAGAGTGCTCGTCTAGCATATGCAAGGGCCTGGGTTTGATCCTCAGCACCACATAAAAATAAAATAAAGGTATTGTGTCCAACTACAACTAAAAATAAATAAATAATAAAAAGAAAAGGTGAGAAGTGTAATGACAACAAAACAAACAAAAGCCCCTTTTTCTCATACCTGATCTCATTATTGTGAGGCTCCCATTCCCACCAATGATGCAAAAAATGTACATAAAACTGACAATTTAAGGTAAGTTAGTCTTAGGTTTAAAAAAGCTTCTCTCAGTGTAATAATTTATTTGGAATTAATAGTCAATCAAATGTTAAACTCCTTTTTGGGGCAGTTTTTACCAGCTTTCAAAGTTTTTCACATTCCTTCCTTCTTCCCAGGATAGTATCTAAGCACAGAAGAGGTTCATTACACATTTTGACCTTGGTACAGCTTGGGCCATCTGGTCTACCCACATGCCTTACCTTACGGTTCTACAATGCAAGTACAATTGGTACAAATAAGCTTTTAGTCACCCACCCTTGCCTTCACCCCACATTGGTATCTGCATAGATTTGACTAATCTTGGTGTCCAGGATGTGATGTTAGTCCCTGATCCTAAATCTTCTAAATATGATGTCCAAATGCTTCCAGAAATACACACATTGTTTGAATGACTTGAATAGACACTTCGCAAAAGATGATGTTCAAATGGCCAAAATGCATATGAGACAATCCTTAACATCATTAATCATCAGCAAAATACAAATCAAAACCACAGTGAGATATCATCTCATCCCAGATGGAATGGATATTATTTAAAAGCAAAAATAACACATGCTTTTAGGAGGAAGAAGAACTGTTGTACACTATTGGTGTGAATGTAAATTAGGGAAAGCAGTAGGGAGGTTCCTCAAAAACTTAGAAATAAAACTTCCACATAATCCAGCAACCTTACTACTGGGTGTGTATCCCAAGGTCATGAAATCAGTATGTTGTAGAGATGTCTGAACTCTCATGTTTATTGTAGCACTCTTCACAGTAACCAAGATATTGACTCCACCTTGGTGTCTATCAACGGATGAATGGATAAAGAAAACATGATATACATACACAATAGAATACTACTCAGCCATAAAAAAATTCATCATTTGCAGCAACACAGATGTAACTGGAGAATACTATGTTAAGTGAAATAAGTCAGACACAGAAAGCCAAATACCACTTGTTCTTATTTATACATAGAAGCTAAAGTTGATCTCAAAGTAGAGAATAAAATAGTGATTAACAGAGCCGGGGAAGGTTTTGGGATAGTAAAAGCTGGTGAGAGGCACAGGGGTATAGTTGGACATAGGAGGAATATCTTCTGGTGTTCTATAGCACAATAGGATACCTGTGGCTGAAAACAATCAATATTTCCCAATGGCTAATGGAGAAGATTTTGAAGGTTCCCAACACAAGAAAATGGTATGTCTGAGCTAACAAGTATGCCAGTTGCCCTGATCTGATCATTATACATTGATATCACACTGTATACTACAAATACGTACAAATTTAACTATGTCCAGTTAAAATTATTAATAATAATAACAAAATGTGGAAAAAGTAAAAATAATAAATAATAAATGCAATAATTGTTAAATGTGAAAGGAAAAATAAATGCCTGAGAATTCACAAGAGACATTATCTAACTCACTATTATCTGACTCACTATTCCAACCATACTCAAGATATCAATAACCATCTATAGACAGATGGCTCAATATGTTTTATCTGTAGTTCTGACTAATCTTTGAGCATCTGGTATATGTACCCCAAAACCATTTTACACCTTCATTATGATACATAAAAGGCATTCTGAATTGGGTATTGAGTATATCCTACTAAACATATCATCTTAACATACATAAATCTGGCCATCTTTGAGTGTTTTTTAACAAGTACATTTAACACTCAGCTATTCAAGCTAGAAATCTGAAGTTCTTTCATAAAATTTCCACTCTGTTATTCTCTCTAGTAATCAATCATCAAGTACTATTGCTTTGATCTCCTAAATTACTCACAAATCTACCCCTTTTCTTTGTCTTCTCTGCCACCATCCTTTGTCCAAGTCACTATTGCTTCTCATTTGGACTTCCACAACAGCCTTCTAACTGGCTTACCTGTATCCATTCTGGCTCTCTCCTAATCCTTGCTTTCCAGATGGAAATATGAAAAGATAAGTTTGCTAAAATAAAAAATGCTACACACACACACACACACACACACACACACACACACTTCTTAAAACATTTAGGTGGCTTCCTACTACTCTAAGGTAAAAACCAAACTGTTAAGTGCTCCTCAGGCTCCTGTATTATCTGGTCCCCTTTTTCCTCTGCAGTCTTCCTCCACACAATCTTCTAAGCTTCAGTAACATTGGTCTGACTTGTTTGCTTATTGACAAAGTTCACGCTGGTATCTACTGCTGACTCTTCACTTTGAACAGCCCATCATAACCAAGGAAGGTGCTACAATAACTGTGCCTGTGGGTACTTTGCCACTGGCAAGATCACTAATTTCATTTTAGGCTACTAGCTGATCAGTACACAGGTATTCAGAGTTTCTTTGTTTTCCACAGCTTTGATGGAGTAATTGGTACTGGGTTTAACTTCCTGCTGATGGAACATCTCTAGGTTGATTATGGCAAAAAGTTCAAGCTGGAATTCTCCATTTACCCATATGCCCAGTTTTCTACATCTGTAGTTGAGTTCTATAACTCCATCTCACCATCCATACCACCTTGGAGCTCTAATATAGACAATGAGGTCATCTATGACATTTGTCACAGAAACCAGAATATTCAGCACACAATCTACACTAACTCTAGCTGCCTTATTAACTAGATTGCCTTCCATCACTGATATCCTCAGATTTGATGGAGCACAGAAAGTTGGACTGACAAAATTCCAGAGCAGTCTGGTACCCTGTCCCCACAGCCACTTCCATCTGGTCAAATATGCCCCTATCACTTCTGCTGAGAAATCCTACCATGAGCAGCTTTCTATAATAGAGATCATCAATTGTTTCTTTACATAGTTAACCACATGGTGAGATTACATGCACTATGGTAAATACATGATTTACTGTCTATCATGGCATGATGACATGGTTCTCAAAGATGTCAATACTGCCGTTGTTACCACCAAGAACAAGCACTGCATCCAGCTTATGGATCAATGTCGCCCTGGCTTCAAGGTTAGCATCAATTACCAATCTTTCACTGTGGTCCTGGTGGAGACCTGGCCAAGGCACAGCAAACTGTGTGCGTACAGAGTAATACATAGACATGGATGAGACCTGGGTTTGCCTGGACCACAAGTTTGGCCCATTGGTGCCATTGTTTACTAATACATGGGTGAGAGAATATTGAAGGAAAGTTTTCTGAGGCCTATGAGGACATAGCTGTGCTTGATAAGAACTATGAGAGTAGTATGGAGTCTGTTGAAGGAGGTGAGAGAGAAGGAGAGGAATAGTAATTATTCATTCTTTCCAGCTTGCAGATGTCATACTTCCATAATTTTACCTTCAAAATTACCTAATAGGAATTAAAGCTTTCTGATTAGATGATCTTTACTCAACTGTAATCTTAATTCCCATGTGTATTTGCAAGGTTTTTCTACCATACCTTAAAGCAAAGGCTTAAGGAAGAAAAATCTGAATGAATATATATTCACAGAATATAAAACCGAATGTATATAATGTATACAGAAACATTTTGTGATTATGTCCAAATAATGCAGGTACTGATATTTGTGAGATTGCCTCTCGATAAAACAAATTACATCATTCTAGAGAGTTTGAGTTCAGTCTATAACATTTATTAGCCTGGTAAATTTCAGAACATAACTTAATTCAGCAGCAGCATTGTAATAATAATACCTATTTCAACCACAAAGATGCAGATAAATTGTCAGTAGTTACTATTGAAATGAAAGACATCATAATTTATTAGCAAAGTTAAAAAGCTTTATCTATGAAAACCACAAACAATATAAAACATGATTAATGCTGGGGGTAAAAGTCTTGCAATTTCCACCATGAATTTTAATTTTATGTTAGTTAATGTATTAATATTCTCCAGAAAGACAGAACCAATAAGATATATAGATATAGATATATAAAATTTATTAGTAGAATGGGCTTACATAATTACAGAGGCTGAAAAGTCCTACAACAGACCCCTTACAAGCTGGAGAACAGAGAGCTGGTAGTTGGCTCAGTTCAAGTCCAAAGAACCCAGAAACAGGGAAGCCAGTGGTATAATTCTCAGTCTAAGACCCAAGGCCCAAGGAACCAGGAGGCTGCTTGTGCATGTTGCAGAGTCCAAAGGCCAAAGAAACATGGAATTCAGATGTCCCAGGCAAGAAAATGACATCTCAGTTCCAGAAAAGATAGAGTGCAAATGAGAAAAAGAGAGCACAAATTCACATTTCCTTTTTTTTTTTTTTTTTTTTGGATCCAGGCCCTCAGTTTGTTGGACAGTATTCACCCACATTGGGTGAGAGTAGATCTCCCTTTACTTGCCACTGCTGTAAATGCCAATCTCCTCCAGAACACTCCCAGACATACCCAGAAATAATCCTTTACCAGCTATCTGGGTACCCTTTAATCCAATGAAGTTGACACCAAAAATTAAGCTTCACAGTTACCATGGATATTTAATCAAATGTTCACTAAATGTTTATGGAAGATTCTTTAGGAAACAAGTACCATGTGAGAAAGAGCTGTTTATTCCTTATCATGCAATCATTATTACAGTTCACTTAGGTCAGTGATGCAGATAAAGCTAACAACGTACACAGACATAAAATGAAGACAAGCCATCTGATATTGCTTAACATAGGGTTAAAAAGGATTGTTGAAATAGCAGGGACATTTGGTAAGGAAAGCTAATAAAGACCAAGTTATGATGGCAAAATTCAGGAGCTTTGATGGGAAAAAAGAAAGAATTCTGACAGTTTAATGGAAGAAAGGGAAGGAAAACAAGTGGGTGACATGAAGTATTTTAATAGTCTCATCCTGTAGAGTGGGAAAAATAAAAGAAATAGAGCATTCAATAACAAGAGCATACCGAGTTGGGAAATAGTTATATTTGTTTATTTGATTTTGAAAACAGGGAGACAATCATTAATAAAAATGAAAATTATGCTAGAACTTTCCAATAAACAAGAAGAAAGAAATAGAATGAGTATCAACTATAGCCAAGCATGTTAAGAAAGCAGATGCAGAGAAAAACAAGAAAATTAATAATTAAATGCAAAGATTGAAGAAATAGTTATTATATTCAGTGTGAACAAGCAGAATTATCCCATGAAAATGCAAAGACTGGCAGAATAGGTTATTTGTATATTTGTAAAACACACACGTAAGGTGAAATGATAAAGATGGAAAATAAAAAGATCAGCAAAGAAAAAAATTCAAACAAAAAGAAAATAGAAATGACAGGACTTATATCAAATAATATACAATTTATGTTTTAAATATTATGTAGATTGAAAGAAACATTGCAGAGTGGTAAAAATGCAATTTAGGAATTTAGTTAAATTGCTGTAAATTATATATACTAAAAACACAGTGGCTTTATATGAGTAGCAAAGCTCTTATGTTTACAAAGAAACTTGAAATATACTATTGAATAGGACACTTCAATATAACTCTTAGTATCTAATAGTCAAAAGTAAGTAAGGATATAGAATAATTTAACAGCACAGTCAATAAACTTGATTTAATAGCTATTTGCAGTGTGTACAGGAGCTGCATTGCACCAGCTTTTGAGAGCTCATTGTGTTCATCTCTTTCCACCTTCATAGGGAGTGCTGTCACATTGGTTGCCCTGGTGGGAGAATATACACTTAGAAATCAGCAAATGCTGCGAATGTTACAAATCATCTTACAGTGCTGACTGTGAAACATTTGTCAGTACACCATTAGGTCTATGCATAAAATTCTGTACTCTTCAAATAGAGAATATATTTGTATGTATGTATGTATGTGTGTGTGTGTGTGTGTGTGTGTCTATCCATGGAACAGATTGAAAAATTAATCACATACTTGAATCAAACCCTTAGCAATTCAAAAGTGAACATTTTTTACAAACCATATATTTATAATCATATACCACTGAAACTTAAATTGGTAATATTAAGTGACAAGAATTACTGCTGAGAAATTTAGAAACATATCTCTAGTAAGTCTTAGATCAAAAGAACACAGTAAATAAGAAACCAGAATCATCAAGAAAGCAATGGAAAGAGAGCACCGATTCATTCACAATCTGTGAGATCAAGCACAGTGCCATAGCAGGAGGGTCCTGCTGGACCTATTGTTTCTCCAGTGGGAAAAAGAGAGCCCCGGGGTGGGGGGGGGAGTGCAACCAGCTTCCTGGAAGGCTCTCTTCTGTCTCATTTCAAGAGGAACACCAGGAGCACCACAGGGATAGACTACCTGGGGTGAGTTAGAAATGATAAAAGGGGTGGGGCTCACAAAAACTAGCACATATGTCTTCAGGTGACACTTGTACTTTTGCCAGTTCTGACCCCCAGCCAGAAGCTTTATCCTACCCACAGAGCTGAACCAGAGCTGATTCCCAGTTCTATCTGGCTTGGATCCCTAGCCAGCAGTCCAGTCAGACTACAGAGCCCAGACCAAAGCTCCTCTTAGGCAGAGAGCGAAGCCAACAACCCTACCAAAACTGCAAGTGACCCTATCCAGTTTAAGAGCTCACTCTGAGGCTGCACCTGGGAAGGAAGCCAAGGCAGTGATCCTATTCAACTACAGGCACGGTATGGTCCCTACCCAGCCTACAGCCTTGTCCAACCATAAAGTTGAGCCCACATTCTTACCTCACTATAGAGCACACACTGGGGCCACACACAGGCAGGGAGTCTAACCAGGGAATCTATATAATTTCATAATTTAGCCTGTGGTTCCACCCAGCCACAGAGTACAGCCTATGGTCCTGATTGATCATGAAGCCCAGACAGCCACCCCACGTAGCTGTGAAGTACATTCTGTGGTTCCATCTGAACAAATAGACCAGTGATACCACCAGACCATGGAACACAATTAATGACACCACCCAATGACAGAGCCCAGCCTCTAACAACATTCAATTGCAGATACAGCCTTCGGTCCTATCTGATAGAAAACCTGGCCAGTGAAACTGCCCCACCTAACCACAGAACCTAGACTGCACTGGACTACTGTGGGTAACAGCCTGTAGCTCTGCCCAACCTGGGTGCCCAGTAGCACTCTGACCAACCATGGAGCACTGTCAGTGGCCCTTCCTGGACAAGGAAAATGGTCAGTGACTCTGGGCAACGGCAGGGCACAGACTGAGGCCTGACTTGATTAGAGTCCATTCTGCAGCATTATCCAACAATGGAGCACAGCCTGAGGTCCCATCCAAATAAGGAGTCAATCCAGCAGTACCACCAGGCCTGAGAGTACAGCCTGGAACTCTACCTGAACAGGAGTGATTACAGATACTGGACAGCAGCCTTTTCTTATTGTGGAGCTCAACCGATAACACTGTGTGACTAAGGGAGCACAGCTAGGGACCCATGTTATCAGAGGGGAGTTCATCATTCATTGACCTGACTTCAAGATAATGCTGAAGGGAGTTTTTCAAGATGAAATAAAAGTCTCCTAATTAGAAACATAAAAACATATGAATGTGTAAAACTCATCAAATCTTCCTGTTACTTTTTAAATTCCATTTTTCTTTGACAGGTAATACTTATATGTATTTATAGTGTGCAATGTGATTTTTTTAATATTTGTTTAAATGTAGGATAATTATACCAAGTGAATGAAAAAAAATCCATCACCTTACATTCTTATGGTAGTACATAAATCACTTCAAACTTTTGTATAAATTTTTTAAATGTATTTTCACAACTGAAATTAAATTGCATATATGAGTTTGTCAGGATTAATCCAACTACTATGTGTAACTATAAAGCTCTAATTTTAAAAAAGTATAATGATAATAATTTTTTATTTAAACCACACTATAAGGAAGATACAAATTATAACATCAATAACCTAAAACAAGGGGGGGGAGAGTAAAAATATAGAATTTTAGTATGTGATTGAAGAGAAGTTGTTACCAGCTTAAAATAGGATGTTATAACTATTAAATATGTTATTTAAGCCCTGTGGTAACCACAAAGGAAAACCTTATAGAAGATACAGAAAACAATAAGAGAAAGGAATCAGAACACCACTCTAAAATCCTTATGTCAAAAGGGAAGAAAATCCACGAGTACAAGAGTAACAAAAATTACAAAATAGTCAGAAAGCAATGACACAAATGGGATACTAGTAACTCCTTACACATCAAAAGTTGTTTTAGATATAAATGGACTAATCTCCAATCAAAAGACATAAAGTTGCTGACTGGATTTTCACAACAAAGAACATGATCCAACATTTTCTTGTCTAGGAGACACTCACTTTATTTTAAAGATACACATGAGTTGAAAATGAAGGGTTAGAAAAAAATATTCTGGGTAAGCTTAGAGAACAGGATGGCTATATTTACAAAAGACAAAATAGATTTTAAGTTAAAAAAATGAAAATAATTACAAGAGACAAAAAGGTCATTATATAATGATAAAGAGGTCAATTTATCTAGAAGATATAACAATTATAATTACTTATTCACCAAACATTGAAAGAACCAAGTATATAAAGTAGAAACTGAGAGACCTAAAATGATAAATAAGAGTAAAACAATCATAGTTGGAGAAAGTAATTTCCCACTTTCAACAATGGAGAATCGACTAGGAAACATTGAAGAGTTAAAAAAAAAAAATGACAAGCTATCAGTGAGTGATTTAGCCACACCAATGTTTATAGCAGCCCAATCACAATAGCCAAACTGTGGAACCAACCTAGATGTCTTTCAATAGATGAATGGATAAAGAAACTGGTATATATACACAATGGAACATTACTCAGCATTAAAAGAGAATAAAATTATGGCATATGCAGGTAAATAGGTGGAGTTAGAGAATATCATGCTAAGTGAAGTAAGCCAATCCCAAAAAACCAAAAGCCAAATGTTTTCTCTGATAAGTGGATGCTAATCCATAATGGAAGGAGGGTCGGGGGTGGGCATGGGATAAGTGGAAGAACTTTGGATTGGGCAAAGGAGGGGAAGGGGAAGGGAGGGGACATGGGGGTAGGTAAAATGATGGAATGAGATGAACATCATTACCCTAGGTACAGTGTGTGTGTGTGATTGCACAATGGTGTGACCCCACTTCACATACAATCAGAGAAGTGAAAAATTGTGCTCCATTTGTGTACAATGAATCAAAGAGCATTCGGCTGTCATGTATAACTGATTAGAACAAATAAATTAATTAATTTAAAAAAAAAAAAGGACAAGCTTACTCTACTTACCCTACATGTAAGCTTCACATGGACAGGAGTGTTAATGATTAAGTACTAAATCCTTTGTACACAGACTAGTTCATAATACAAAGCATCTTTTGAATTAATAATAAACCAGTTCCCTTTATGAATATGGATGCCAAAACTAAATATAATTTTAGCAAATAAAATTTGATAATACATCAAAATATTTATATCACATCAACAAAAAGACATTTGATATCCCAATGTAATACAGTATTTTCATTAAAATCAGATAATATAGAGAGAATGACATATAATGCCAACATTCTTTATTGTTATTAAGTTTCTATAAAATTCAATAAAATCCAAAGGAAAAGTAAAATAATGAATATAAAAATTGAAAAAAATTCTATGTCATTACTGAGATATGATCCTACACCTAGAAAACTCAGTTACTTTGGAAAAATTTGCATGGGGAATATTGAGTGATGAAATTAAATTCACTAAAACAGGTATAATGTCTCATTTTCTAAAATAATAACCAAGAAAACCATATCAAATATGCAAAATAGACAGAAAGATAGATACTTAAGCCTTTATATATACACACCCACACAACGCATTTTGCATTATCATGTAGCAGGGAGTCAAGGGAGAGAACAAGAAGAAAAAAAACAGGCAAAATAAAATGCAAATACATACTTATATTATAAATACAATGCAAAATTATGTATATATGCCTATTTAAAACAAAAAAATAAGTTCAAAGAATTCTACTTTTTGTTAATAAAATAACTTTTTAAAGATTTACTTATTTTCAAAGAACTGTTCTGATTCAAAGAAAGGTAAGAGTGAAATGATTAAGAGGTCATTCTTGCTGGCTCCAGTTCCAGGTGAAGGATGAGCTCCAAAGCCATCTCCTCCCAGAGCACTGCCTCTGGTGCCGTGGCCTACTTAGCAATAACAGAATTTCTTCAATGTTTATATCCCTTAGTTTAATTTTCTTTAGGATTTTATTGAATTTTCTGGAAACTTTATGATAAGAATAAAAAATGTTGGTATTATAAATCATTCTATAATATCTGATTTTAACAAAAATACTATCTGACATTGGGATGTCGAATGTCTATTCAGTATCTGTTGATGTGATGCAAATATTTTGATGCATTGTCAAAATTTATTTGCTAAAATTTATTTTTAGTTTGGCATCTATATTCATGAAGATAACTGTTTAGTAACACATGCTTTCTCTGAAACTCTGTATTTGGATCACTCTTCAAATATTAATTATTTCATCATAAACCAATGGGTTTATTAGCCCTAAGAGAGAATTAGCAGACCAAGCACAGGTGCCTGGTGCTCAACTGCCCTTCTCCATCAATGAGCACTACCAGAGTCCTTGCTTCACTAAGTTGTTGCTTTGTCAAGTCGTGGCATGGACACAACGTCTAATTGTTCCTTTTCTTTGAGATTCTTCCACTTCCTGCCACTATTGAAACCAGGAGTCAGTGAGACTCCTAAAGAGCTTCCATTTTAAAGCAGCATTCCCCACTCATACTCTCCATTCATTTGACCACAGTGTCCCTAAAAGGATAGCTCATTGAAAACATTTAGATGGGAACTCCAAGTATTGAGTCATGTCATTGGCAAATAATGATAGTTTTGAGTTCTTCTTGTTCTATTCACATCCCTTTAATTTCTTTCATCTGTCTAATTGCTCTGGCCACTCTTTCAAGAACTACATTAAAATAGAAATGGTGAAAGAGGACATCTCTGACTTGTTCCAGTTTTTAGAGAGAATGCTTTCAATTTTTCTTCACTTAGAATGATGTAAAAGCATAGATAGCTTTTACAACGTTGAGATATGTTCCTGATATCCCTTGTTTTTCTAGTGTTTTGAACATGAAATGGTATATCAAATGTATGTTATCAAATGCTTCCTCTGCATCTATTGAGATGATCATATGATTCTTATCTTTAAGTCTACTGATGTGATGGATTACATTTATTGATTTCTGTATGTTAAGCCAATCTTGCATCCCTGGAATGAACACTACTTGATCATGGTGCACTACTTTTTAATATGTTTTTGGATGCAATTTGCCAGAATGTTATTGAGAAGTTTTGCAACTATGTTTATCACGGATGTTTGTCTGAAGTTTACTTTCCTTCATGTGTCTCTGTCTGATTTTGGTATCAGAGTGATACTAGCCTCATAGAATGAATTTGGAAGGGTTTCCTCCTTTTCTATTTCATGCAATAATTTGAGGAGTATTGGTATTAATTCTTCTTTGTAGGTCTTGTAGAACTCAGCTGAGAATCCGTCTGGTCCTGGGCTTTATGGTGGTATCTTCTATAGATGGGCACTTGTGAAAAACAATTCATGGTCAAATTAATATAGTCAGAAAAAAAGAAGTCACTCAACTATGACAAATGATGCTACAAATGTACACAATATTACCTTAAAAGGTAGCAATCACTAGAGAATTTAAATTATCTCAGTTTAAAATATGATCAAAATAATATATTTAATCTCATGTTTTTGTTTTAAGTTTTAGGTATAAAATATTTTAATACAAGAAATGTTTTTTTTTCTTTGTCACATATTATCTAAATATTAGGTATACTTCTAATTCTGGAGCAATGCAAAGATTATTTTTATATTTTGTTTTTTTTGTTTTTGTTTTTTTAAATATATATATATATATTTTTAGTTGTAGTTGGACACAATATTTTATTTTTATGTGGTGCTAAGGATCGAACCCAGGGCCTTCCTTGCACATGCTAGGTGAGTGCTTTACCACTGAGCCACAACCACAGTCCCTATATTTTGTTTATATTGTGGCATTATTTTAAAAATTCCAGTTCTCACAAGTCATAAGCTAGGAGCATACAGATTTTGTTTTCAGATATTTTCCTATTTTTAAATTATTAATTATTTCATCAAAACAACCAGCTTTTTATTCTTTTTTTTCTAATTAGTTAAACATGACAGCAGAATGCATTTTGTTTCATTATACACAAATGGAGCACAACTCTTCACTTCTCCAGTTATACATGATGCAGTCACAACATTTGTGCAATCAAACATGTATCTAGTATAAAGGTGTCTGTGTCATCCCACCATCTTACCTACCCCAATGCCCCTTCCCCTGCCCCCCTCTACTTTATCCAATCCAAAGTTTAATCCATTTTTCCCATGCCCCCTCCCCCCATTATGGATCAACATACACTTATCAGAGAGAACATTCAACCCTTGGTTTGGGGGATTAGCTTACGTCGCTTAGCATGACATTCTCCAACTCCATCAATTTATCTGCAAATGCCATGATTTTATTCTCTTTTAATGCTGAGTAATATTTCACTGTGCATATATACCACAGTTTCTTTATCCATGGGCATCTAAATTGGTTCCATGGTTTATTTATTGTGAATTGGGCTGCAATAAACATTGAAGTGGCTGTGTCACTATAGTATGCTGATTTTAAAACCTTTGGGTATAGATCAAGGAGTGAGATAACTGGGTCAAATGGTGGTTCCATTGCAAGTTTTCAAAGGAAACTTCATACTGCTTTCCAGAGTGGTTACACCAATTTGCAGTGCCATCAGCAATGTATGAGAGTGCCTTTTCCCCGACATGATCACCAACACTTATAATTGCTTGTATACTTAATAATTGGCATTCTGACTCGAGAGAGATGAAATTGTCGCGTAGTTGTGATTTGCATTTCTCTAATTGCTAGAGATATTGAATATTTTTTCATATATTTGTTGATTGTATAACCTATTCTAAAATTGTTTATTAATTTTGTTAATTAATGGACTAAGGAACTAATTGTTCCTTAGTCCATTTATTTATTGGGTTATTTGTTTGGGTTTTTTTTTTATTTTGGTGTTAAGTTTTTTGAGTTCTTTATATATTCTAGAAATTAGTGTTCTATCTGATGTGCATGTAATAAAGATGTTCTCCCACCCTGCAGGCCCTTTCTTCACATTATTGATTGTTTCCTTTTCTGAGAAGAAGCTTTTTAGTTTGAATTCATCCCATTTATTGATTTTTTATTTTATTTCTTGCGCTTTAGGAGTCTGGTTAAGGAACTCAGAATCGAATCCAACATGATGAGGACTTGCAACTACTTTTTCTTCTAGTAGTATTTCATCAAAAATAACCAGCAGTCTGGAGTTATGGCTCAGTAGTAGAGTGCTTGCCTAGCATGGATGAGGCCCTGGGTTTGATTCTCAGCATTGCATATAAATAAATGAATAAAATAAAGGTCCCTCAACAACTAAAAAAAAAAGATTTTTTTTTTTTTAAAAAAAGCTAAGTGTTTGCAATTCATAGCAGTGTGTGCCTATAGTCCCAACACTCAGGAGACTGAGGCAGGAGGATTGCTTGAGCCCAGGAGTTGGAGACCAGCCCGTGGGCAACAGAGTGAGACTCTATCACCAAAAAAAGAAAAAAGAAGAAGAAGAAGAAGAAGAAGAAAAAGAGAGAGAGAAAATTTTTTTTTTTATAGATTCTTTTTTTTTTTTTTAATTTTTTATTGTGGGTTGTTCAAAACATTACAAATTTCTTGACATATCATATTCCACACTTTGATTCAAGTGGGTTATGAACTCCCACCTTCACCCCATACACAGATTGCAGAATCACATCAGTTACACATCCATTGATTTACAAATTGCCATCCTAGTGTCTGTTGTGCTCCGCTGCCTTTCCCATCCTCCACCCTCCCCCCTCCCCACCTCTCCCCTCCCCTCCCCTCCTCTCTCTCTACCTCCTCCACTGTATAACCCTGAGGGTCTCCTTCCATTACCATGCAATTTCCCTTCTCTCTCCCTTTCCCTCCCACCTCTCATCCCTGTTAAATGTTAATCTTCTTCTCCTGCTCTTCGTCCCTACTCTGTTCTTAGTTACTCTCTTTATATCAAAGAAGACATTTGGCATTTGTTTTTTAGGGATTGGCTAGCTTCACTTAGCATAATCTGCTCTAATGCCATCCATTTCCCTGTAAATTCTATGATTTTGTCATTTTTTAATGCAGAGTAATACTCCATTGTGTATAAATGCCACATTTTTTTTATCCATTCGTCTATTGAAGGGCATCTAGGTTGGTTCCACAGTCTTGCTATTGTGAACTCTGCTGCTATGAACATCGATGTAGCAGTGTCCCTGTAGCATGCTCTTTTTAGGTCTTTAGGGAATAGACCAAGAAGGGGAATGGCTGGGTCAAATGGTGGCTCCATTCCCAGCTTTCCATGGGTTGTTTGTTCTCTTATTGTCTAATTTTTTGAGTTCTTTGTATACTCTGGATATTAGGGCTCTATCTGAAGTGTGAGGAGTAAAGATTTGTTCCCAGGGTGTAGGCTCCCTATTTACCTGAGAGAGAGAGAATTTTGCAATAATTTGTTTTTCTATTAAATACAGCTTTGAAAATAACAAAATTATGCTTTTTATTAATAATTTTAAGTCATAGAAAAACTCAAAAGAGACTAATTTGTGTACTAAAAATACTTAATTAAAAATTACCACTCAATAGTGCAATAATAGTTGTCACCCTCAGTTACCCTCCTGAGGTCAAGAGAGGTTTACCTGTCCACACTGGAGAGAAGCTGGGTGGGCCTGAAACCATTTGTTGGCAATTATCATGACACAGCAGAATCAAACTCATAATAGGACAGAATCCACTACTATAAGGCTATCTTTCTTCTAAAGATTAACATATCTAGTCTATTAAAAAGTTTAATTCTTTAGCAGACACAAAGACTAACTCACATAATTACAGTTATCTTATATTAGACAAAGACACCAAAAACATACATTGGAGAAAAGATAGCCTCTTCAACAAATGGTACTGGGAAAACTGGAAATCCATATGCAGTAAAATAAAACTAAACCCCTATCTCTCACTATGCACAAAACTCGACTCAAAGTAGATCAAGGATCTAGGAATTAAACCAGAAACCCTGCACCTAATCAAAGAAAAAGCAGGCCCAAATATCCATCATATCAGATTAGGCCTCAACTTCCTTAATAAGAATTCTATAGTGCAAGAATTAAAATCAAGAATCAATAAATGGGATGGATTCAAACTTAAAAGTTTCTTCTCAGCAAAAGAAACAATCAGGTGAATAGAGAGCCTACATCTTGGGAGCAAAATTTTACCACTTGCACATCAGACAGAGCACTAATCTCTAGGGTATATAAAGAACTCAAAAAGCTAAACACCAAAAAACAAAAAACAAATAACCCAACCAATAAATGGGCCAAGGAACTGAACAGACACTTCTCAGAAAAGGATATATAATCAATTAACAAATACATGAAAAAATGTTTAACATCTCTAGCAATTAGAGAAATGCAATTCAAAACTACTCTAAGATTTCATCTCACTCCACTCAGAATGGCAGCTATCAAGAATATAAACAACAATAAATGTTGATGAGGATGTGGGAGGAAAGGCACACTCATATACTGCTAGGGGGATTGCAAAATGGTGCAGCCAATATGGAAAGCAGTATGGAGATTCCTTGGCAAACTGGGAATGGAACCACCTTTTCAGGGAGCTATCCCACTCCTCAGTCTATACCCAAAGGATGTAAAAACAGCATACTGCAGGGACACAGCCACATCAATGTTTATTGCAGCACAATTCACAATAGCTAAACTGTGAAACAACCTAGATACCCTTCAATAGATGAATGGATAAAGAAAATGTGGTATATATACACAATGGAATATTATAGCAATAAAAGAGAATAAAATCATGGCATTTGTAGGTAAATGGATAGAGTAGGAGAACATAATGATTATTTAAGTTAGCCAATCCCAAAACACCAAATGCCAAATGCTTTCTCTGATATAAGGAGACTAATTCATAATGGGGTTGAGAGTGGGAGCATGGGAGGATTAGAGGAACTCTAGATAGGGCAAACAGGTGGGAGGGGAAGAGAGGGGGCATAGGGGTAGGAAAGACAGTGGAATAAGATGGACATCATTACCCTAAGTACATGTATAAAGAAACAAGTGGCATGAATATACTTTGTATATAACCAGAGATATTAAAAATTGTGCTCTATATGTGTAATATGAATTGTAATGCATTCTTCTGTCAAATATAACAAGTTACAAAAAATTAAAAAAAAGTTTCATTCTCCTTATTAATATCCATTTGATCCAATTCCTTAGAAACGTATGCATGGGTAGTTCACAGAAATAAAGTATTTACATATCGTTCTACCAGATTAATAAGTATATCATTTTTCTTGTTCCAATACAAAATTCGAGAAACTTTAAAATGACTGCTTTATATGTATAGCACAGACCATTTAGAAGGTAATGAAATTTTTTCTCAAATAAGTTTCAGAATTGTTGAAAGGCAGGAGAAAAGCCCTGAAATATTGCAAGATCCTTCTGTACAAACACAGGAGTAGATCAGAATTTGACAGCAACTAAGGTCAAATGTCCAATATTGTATCACCGCAAAAGTATGTGACTGGAATTGAAACAATGCAGCTAAGACCAGCACACACAATTCACTCACACCAAGAGGATAGCCTTCCCTTCTTGCCTTCCTATTTTTGTTTTTTGCTTTGGTGTGTTTTTGCTTTTATAGGAAGGAGAAATAAAACCTTTTCAGGAGTTTACATTCTCTGTAATTGCTTTGGTTTCAGTAAATAAGATCAAGAAAAAAAATGAGAGAGTTTTATTATTGCCCCAAATTCAACAATAAATAGAGAAAATATGGAGCTGATTTATAACTGCAACAAATTCAACATCCTCTTGTTCTAAAAGTTCCTTTTATTTATTCATTAATCTTGTTCAACATTATTGCATGTCAGCTAAGTCCCAAACTCTCTTCTGTGTACCAACCATACAGTGATTCCCAGCATCAAGGAAGTAACCCCAGAAGGATAATACTGTGTTTATAAAACAACTGTGAAGCAGAGAGGTAACATTTACTTCTGCACATTAATGCATAAACACTGCTTGAATGGCTACCATCATCTGCCAGATGGGTGCATCAGACAAGTTGAAGCAATGTTTGCATGTGCTTAATAACATCCTTATTTGAAGTATACTTACTTCCAAAACACTTGCCATCCTTACTCCCCTATTCATCCTTTTTCTTTCTCTATAGCTCCCTTGAAGTTTTTCTTCCTCATAGCACTCAATCAACATAACTTGTTTTTATGTTTCTTGTTCACTATTCTATGCCCTTCTCTTGGCAGAGTGCCTCACATAGAAGAAGAGATTAATAGATTTTATTAGAATTAATGAATGGTAATTCACAATTTACAAACTTCAATTCTTGCCCTGGGTAGTAAGTCAGGAGGATGAGGAAAACAGATCCTATTCTCTGAAGAGTCATTGTCAATCATAGGAGTTCTATGTTATTACTCCCATCCCTGAGACATATAGTAACAAGAACAATGGGAAAGCATTTTCTTAACCTGAGAGAATTAACCACTAACACCATAAGGCATCCATTGTGTCACAAATTAACCTCTTTCTTATACCTGCAGAATATTCTATATCATTCTTAAGAAAATTGAGAAAAGAGTAATGCTAATCATTTTCTGTGCACTGTGATTCACAGAAGGAAGCTCAACTGAGACAGACTGAGTGGGTGTATCCCCCATGGCTTAGTGGCAAGTCTTCCACACAGTATGAATGCTATTATGCTGGTTAACTTTAGATTATTACTTTTCACTCTTGGTTGATTCTCTCAATTTCTCTCTATCTTGTTTAATCTTGACAACGTTAATTCTGTATTGATGGCACAAATCTACACTGTAGCTCTGTTACTTTAATGCATTGCTTGCTAGTAGATAACAGTTCTTCCCTCCTTAAGTCAAAAGACACTTTGTCAGCTTTTCTACTGCATCAGTATGGGTCCCGCAGCAGTGGTCACTTCATGCTTTTGGTCCCTTACTAGGGTAGTGAGTTCCTCACGTACTTTCTGGTATTCCTTACCTGCCCATGAGGACTGTCAGTGTCAAGGCCTTTAGAAAATTCGGGACAAGATAAGGACCTAGACCCCTACATCAAGTCTGTTATATAGTGTATGCAGCATAGAAGCTAATCCAGAGAAGCCAGAATACCAGGTGCAGGAGGGAGGATTGCTGAGTTCTCCCTACACCATGGATGTCTGCAGGTTGGCTGAATCAACCATCTTATTTCCCTTTCATCCAGCTCCTATGGAAAAAGTAGGACCTCCTCTTCCTATATTATGCTGCTCTTGATAGGACCCTGTATGGTTTGCATATGAAGTTTCCCCTCAAAAGCTATGTATTGGAAACATGGTATCCAATGCAGGCATGTTCACTGGTGAAATGATCAGATTATGAGAGGTGTGACCTAATCAGTGGTTTGATCAACCAAATGGATGAATAATTTGAATGAATTACTGGGTGGTAACTATAGACAGATGGGACATGGCTGGAGGAAGTAGGTTATTGGAGCTGTGCTCTTGAGGATTATATTTTGTCCATGGCTTTCAGCTCTCACTGTTTCCTGGCTACCATGAGCTGAGAAGCTTTCCTGTCACTTTCACCAGATGCTCTGCTTCCATCTTGGGTCCAGAGCAATGGAACCAGCTGATCATGGACTTAACCTTTGAAACCATGAATCTAAAATCAACTTTTTCTCCTATAAGTTGTTCTTATCAGGTATTTAGGTTGCAGAGAAGAAAAGTTGACCAAACCTCAAAACAACTGGGACAAAAGGAGAAAGCAAGGATGTTTGATCACCTTATATAAATCTTTGATATGAAAATAGAGGCTTCTTCCTTGTGTTCCATTAAATAAAATATATTTTAGCAGTTTTCTTCATCAAAATACAACTTGACCATTTTCTTAGCTATTGTACTGTTTTAGTCTGTCAAACATTCTTTCAAGATAGATGTGACAAGAACAATGCAACCTGTGTCTCTCTCTCCAGGAACAATAAGCAGAGAGACTTATTATAGATACAAAGGAGGCACACTTTCAATAGATCCTAATTGTGTTACTGAATTTCTAAAGCCAAGGTCTACATCTAAAAACCAAAACAGTGTATGTAGCCACCTGGAGACATTCTCTAGTGCCACTCTAAAGTCTTATGGGGATAAGAGATACTGACTAACAAAATGAATCATCAGTTAGAGTCTCTCCTGTGTGTGAGGGAGATTTTACACAGTTTAGTAGCTTTAAATATAAAAGATTAGCCCTACACAGACTTTGTTTTGTAAACCTTTGTTTCTCAAAGGTCCAAGACTGTTGTGGGTGTGCAGACAAGAAAAAGTAAATTGCAATTCAACATGGAGAATGGTGGAAAATGAGATAAAGTCCATATCCATAGTTCTTAATGATTCTTTGCTTCAAACTATTAGAATAATGTGTCTCATTGTCTAAACACACTATTTTTTAAACATAAATGGATGGTTGCCATAAATGCAAATTCTTTTGGACTTCTTACTGTTGAGTTAGTAGGTTCTATCCTAAGCATTTTTCATATATTAATCCACTTAATACTTACAAAAGCCCCCATGCAATAGATGCTATTACTAATCTCATTTTATATATTAGGAAACTAAAGCACAGAAGTGATAAGGCCCAAGGTCACACAGTAAATGAATATACTGAGATAATAATTAAAAGGTACGGTGTTAGGTAGAGCACAGTACCTTTGTCACTTAATAAAACTTTTATCTCAGGAAAATATTTATTTTCTCAAAAAGATCCTTTCCTTAGGAGGAAGCTCTCTCTCCTAGCCACTTGCAGTTCGTGTTT
Organism: Marmota marmota marmota; assembly: GCF_001458135.2. Classification (NCBI taxonomy): domain Eukaryota; kingdom Metazoa; phylum Chordata; class Mammalia; order Rodentia; family Sciuridae; genus Marmota; species Marmota marmota. Next base: position 7,517,737 of record NW_025999945.1, read on the forward strand.
TCCAATATGTGGTATAACCTTCTGCTGACAGAACTAAAGTGGGGCAAATTGTCACTAAAGTTTCTCATTATGGGTAGAGAACGAATGTCGATCCATGTAAATTATATTATCTGTGATAATTCTATACTCCTTTTTTCTGTATCAGAACAGCAAACCAAGATGTTTGAAATCCCCCAAGAGTTTCCCCAAAATGGTTTATTCTCACAATTATTGTCTCCCAAATCAATAGCATATTAAATAATCATGTTGATAGTTCATTCAAATAACCATCCTCTTCTTGCTCAAGGGGTTCCTTGCTATCACACCTGACCATTGCTAGATAGTCTGTGCTTAGCAAAGATGGTTACAGACTGGGATCATGTCCCAGGAACATTTAAAAGCACAATTTAGAAAGAATAGTAGTTTTACACACAGTTATATACTACTTCCTCACTAGGTGCCTGTGGCTTGTGAATTCTAGGAGAGACTTTTACCTAAACCAATTTTAGAGACCCAGTTCCCCCTTATAGATACAAAAGAGGACCACTTTCAATAGATCCTAATTGTGTTACTGAATTTTTGTCCCCCCCCCAAAAAAAAACACATTTTGAATCCTAAGCAAATCCAAGGTAACAAATGGCCTGAGCTTCCACTGTATACACAAAGAAAATGTATAGCTCTTCAGCCTGTCTTATTTCCTCATTTCCTCCCTAAATAATGAGACTGCTTTAAGAATTCTAAGTTTCCAAGCTTGTGAGGCAATGGTACATTTAGCAATAGAAGTGGAAGACAACACACACCATTTCTTTTCCTTCCTTTATTCTCTATCTGGAAGTATCTCACAATATTCTGGGAATGGGGTGGGGTAGTGAATATAGTAAGACATAGAACTCTCAGACTAATCTTAAATACATAGTTTATTGTAAGGACCCACAATTATTTATCTTGGAGAACGCATTAAAGATAGAAGTCAGGAGGATCACACATGGTAAATCCATGATCATAATATCCAACTTTGATTGAACACTCACTGTGCACCAGGCATCTTTCTAAATGCTTTACCCATAAATTATCTGGGCTTCATGGGGAAACCATGAGATAGGTACTATTCTTATCATCTACTTCTCACAAATGAGAAAATTGAAGCACATGGTGGTTAAGTGACTAGCCAAGGTCACACTGCTTGTTAAAGGAAGAGTCAGACACATGAACGCAGGTATTCTAGCTTCTGCACATCTCTGAGCTTAATCAGTGTATTCCAACTGCCTCTCAGAGTAGTTTTATAGTATCTTCTTTCTGATATTGGAGAAGGAAGCTTTCAGAACTTCCTTAAAGTTTTGTTTTGTTTTGATTGTGATACCAAATAAAAACTCTATATAATCTCATATTTACTTATCAGAGAACCTCTGGACACATTTATCTGAATTCTACAACAGAAGCAAACAGTGGATAATTCCTCCCATCTTTACTTACATTGAAGATACATTCAGAATCCAATGATTACCATATGCACCAACATAGGTCACAAACAATACAAGCAGAGTGGCACGTCTGGAGCATGACTTCTGAACCTGTTTTATACCACTACTTCCAACCAGTATGAATTTGTTGATAGAAACATGTTAGTATTTTTGTATTCCTAACACTTATTTAGACTCAAGGAATGAACATAAAATATTACCATAGGTTACAAAAAAATTGAGTTATTGGACCATCTCTACTGCAGAGTTTTAACTAGCAGATTCCATTCCTTTTTGAATGTTTAGTATGATTTTGGAGCTTTCAGAACTCGAATATAAATTAGAAATACCAGGAAAGACTGAGTCTTCTTCATATTGCCCATTATTCTGTCAAAGGTACATAGAAGTATGTATGACAGATAGGCATTGAATACACCATGGTGAGTGAATGAATTAGTACAATTGTATTTTCTTCAAGTCTGGATCCATTGCTGGTTTGAGGGCACTAGATGAAACTTTATTATCCAAATATTCTAGAATTTCTTCTTCAGGATTTAGAAACTGAAACAGTAGGCAAGGAAAACCTTTTCTCAAATTTATACTTCTAAGGCTATCTCAGTTGTCCCAGAACTTGTTGACTACAAAACAGCACTGGACAACAGGTTGAATATAAAGGCCTGCATTCACCCAAAGCATATAACCCAAACTCACATGCAATGCATTGTCATGGTGGGTAAGACCTTGGTCTTTGGAAACAGACTTAGGTTTAAATCTGAACTCTGACACTTATGAACTGCATTTTTAATCTCTCATAACTTTGGCTTTCTCAAGTTTAAAATCGAGTAATAGGGCTAGGGTGGTAGCTCAGTGGTAGAGCACTTGCCTAGAACAAGTGAGGCACTGGATTCAATTCTCAGCACCACATACAAATAAACAAAATAAAGGGATTATGTCAATCTACAACTAAAAATATTTTTTTAATCAAGTAATAATGCATGCCAAAGTCATTGTAAGAATAAACTTAGATGATCTATCAAAAGGGCTAGTGTGGCACCTGGCATATAAGAAATGTCTACTAAATGGAGAAAGTGAGTGGAGTGGGAACATGATGGACACTGATTCTAAAACTCATTCTGCATGCAATTTTTTAAATCCTTACTTTCAACAATAAAAGCATTTTGACTGGACAATTGGCAAGTTTGCTTTCTAACAGTCTGTTTGTGTCCCTCAGTGTTCACTAAACCCCTCTGAAAAGAGTTGTGGTACCTCCTAGCAACTTGCCAAGGGGAACTTGCCAAGAGAGGGTCTCATCACCAGGGTTTTGAGACAGCTCATCCTCATAATGACAACATTTTACTAGACGAAAGAATCTGATATGGTTTCCAGAAATGCTTAGCTTGCTTTTAAGTCCAGGAGTCCTCATTTTCATTCATCTCAAGCTGCATTGCCAAAAAAACTTTAATGAAAATAATCCTTGACTGTTCCAGACTCTGAAGATTTCAATCTAATATATTATTCTTTTTTTTAATAAAACACAAAAATTTTATTTGAGTCTAATATGAGGCAGACAGTATGTTAAACATCTTAAGTACAGAGCCAGATTAAAGAAAATGCTATGATAATTGGTACAGAAATAAATATATATAAATTTATAGGTGGAAAATATTTGAATGATGCTTAAGAGAAGATAAACTTTTCCCCTAATATTGTTTTCTTATAAAATGGTTTAAAAAAATTCTTAGGATTCTTCCATCCAGCATGGTTTCTGTCTTTTCTGTACTATCTTGGTCCTAAAGGGGAATTAAATGAACAAACAGTGAAGAAGACATGGTCCTGGCACCTGCTGAGCCTTTGTCCCACTGACAAACACTGCTTTTAACCTTTGTTTTTAAGATCTGAATCAGATAGTTATCTCCACTTTTTTGGTGATACTAAATCTTTTTTTGTTTTGTTTTGTTTTAATTAGTTACACATCACAGTACAATGATCTTGACATATCATACATTTAAACCAGATGGGATATAATTTCTCATTTTTCTGAGTGTACAAGTTGCAGAATTACATTATTCTAAGTATTAGCACATGGAGGAATCTCTCTGGGTCTTTGGCCCCAGTCAGGAATTCTATTGACTGTGCTGAGGGGATCTTACTTACAGGAAATATTTGTGTTTATTTGATGATTTCATCTATAAAACATAAAAGATACGTTGGTTATAAAAACATTTAATTAGCCTAAAATGAGTGTTGCTATCTCTAACAGTATGGTTCTAAGAGAAGTAGACTGATGAATTCAAAGTGGAAAAGAAGGAACTGGAGCTAATGTTTTAAATTCATAAAGCATACCAGAAGCTAGGATATTTAACCAGCAGCATCTACTGAGCTTAACATGTGCCAAGCTCCATGTTTAGTATTTTTTTATCTAATCATCACTAACTACCCTATTCTTGACGTAGGTAAACAGATCCTAACCTAAAAACAAAACAAACAAACAACAACAACAAAAAAAAAACCTGTAGAACAAAAAGGAAAACTTATCCAAGGTCCTTTATCTAAGAAATATTAGGAAATATTATCATAGGATACAAAAACAATTGAGTCATCGAACTCATTTAAGTGAGTTCTCAACTTAAACTTGAAAATCTGGATCTAAGATCCAAGATTTCTCAAGCTACAATTTCATGTCCCCTACTGTTGACTTACACAGATGCTAAAAATCTTCTCTCACAATTGAAATAAGTAGGGATGCAGGGTCTAATTTTATGATTAATATGGAGTAAAGATGGTATCTTTTAGGATACCCAATGTTGAAACTAATGAATTGAAAATGTACCCCAAATTCTCTGTCATGTGAGGAATAAACCAGATCTCAATCTCCCTAGAGATCAACTGATCTAACTAAACTCTGCAATTGTGGAATTTCCACTTACAATGATTTTGTTTTGTTTGGATCACAGTCCAATTTCAGACCAACTGGTTACATAGGGTAAACTTTCTTCACTTACTCACTAATTTCTCCCAACTCATGTCTCTTCTGCCAAAATCTTTCCTGGGTAATGTCATAAATAGATTCAATAATCAGAAATAAAAAGAGAATCACAGCAATGTCAATTCCACCTTGTGGGACTAGTTCCTGAAGGCATGTTTCAGACCATTCACTTGATTTTCAGACAAGAGTAGAAATAATTGGGCTGCACCAACTCTATTTTTATTAAATTATTCTGCAGAATAGTATGTTGGAAATATTCTGCCTCATCCACCTTCACAGTTTTGCTAAATGAGGACATTGGTTTGTAGAAGGCAGTTGTAAGCATTTAAAACCACCACATTCAATATAGTCCGTTTGATTTCTTATGTACTTCAGTGGACATGGTTGCAAAGCTGAAACTCCAAAGAAAAATATTCATTGTATCTGCAATATAATAACATTTTTTTCTCTGCTGTTCAGGACTATATGATAGGTTCAAAAAATTTTTTTATAAACATCTAACTTTATATTGTATCCTACAAGCCATGTCATGACTGTTAAAAAATGGAATAGTCTGTCAATTTGTAGGATCTTTTAATGGTGAGTTCCTAAAATGTGTTCCAGATTGGGAGGTAGATCTGTGCAGCATGCAGTTTCCCAAAAGAGCTCTTCTGTGTCCTGTGATTTGCAGTAACTTCTGCAGCTTCTGTATGCAAGAGCATTTAGGCCAAAGACCTTGGCTCTAGTCCAGGCTCTGCTAATAGAATTAACTTCATTTAAATAAATTTTCTGCTCTCTAAAATGTACAGGTAGAACAAGATGATTTCTAAGGTCTCCCAAAAGGTTTGAGGAAAGAGGGGAGGCTCCAGAGTCTCTTGCTCCTCACTTCCCCCCACACACATATGCACACAGACATCTTCACTTCTTCCCCCATTCAATTGCAAACACACAGGAAGTAGGGTGACTATTGGGATTGGTCTGATTGTCAGACTGCAGGGCAGCACTGGGGCCACTTTCACTACTGGATGGGGTTGCTATACAATGCAACTGTGAGTGGCTCAGCCCTCTCTCCTTTCTGGCTCCAGCAAAGCCTCCTGATCCCACAGCTGCATTTGCATCCTAGTCATGTTAAGCATTAGATTAGAAACCATGGCATTCTTACAGTCTCTCTCTCTCTCTCTCTCTCTCTCTCTCTCTCTCTCCCCCCCTCCCTTCTTCCCCCTTTCTCTTCCTCCCTCTCTTTCTCTGTACTTATAATCCCCTGTGACTGGGAAATATGATGGATTGGATATAACTATCAATCTGGCAGAAAATAGAAATCATGCTCATACAGTCCAGTCAGCTTCACCAGAGTTCTGTGGACAGCGACCTCAAGTTCAAACCCAACTGCCAAACATGTGGCTTTTTTCAATTTACTTTCTGTGTATTCCACATGAACGTGCCTTCCTAGAGAACTTTCCAGGGGAGGATAGGAGGCTGGAGGGGAGAGAGATGTTGTAAATCCTTAGTTCTAATACTCTATTATCACCAATAACACCACACCAAAGAGATGCTTTAGAAAATATGCTGATTTCAAAAACAACTATAAACAAAATTTTCACTAGAAATTAGTTTATGGCCTAATTAATGTAGAGTTTCCATAAAATATAAGTTCTGGCAAAAAATTTGTTTGTCTGAATTAGTTTGCATGAGCCCAAACCACTCTTTCTTTCTTAAAATCCTTCTCTCTCTCTCTCTCTCTCTCTCTCTCTCTCTCTCTCTCTCACACACACACACACACACACACACACACACCCCACAGGAAGAGAGAGTTTGGCTTATATACAATATACACTGGCATCTTCCCTCCCTCTGGGAATTGTGCACTTCAAACACAAGTTATTGCAAATGCAGAGAATGAATTCTCAATGACTTGTCTCCAGACTAAGAAATTGCAGGCAAAAGGCAGCTACCTTCTATGCCTGGTAGAGTTCAGAGAGCCCCCTTAACCAGAAGCAAAGTCAAACTGAGCTTCCTTCCAATTTTCCTTCAGGGCACTGACTTATCAATAATGAAACTTTCCAAGTCCTTAACCACTCATCCTGTCATGAGAATCCTATCCTTTCCACCCCATTGACTGGAACCTAAGTGCTTCTCTCAGGGTAGAAGAAAAGGAAATAAAGCTGAGAGAATATTCAGCAGCCACCACCTCAGGCAGTTATGAAAACTCAAAGTAAAGGATCATGCCTGGCTTTCCAGAGAAGAAAAGAAGAAGACAAAAGACAAAAATATTCAAGAGCTGTCATATTCCAAAGTTCCTCCAGTCGGTACTTTCTTGCTATTGTGATAGCAGTCTATGTCAAAGAGAGTTAGTTTTTCCTAACATTCCCTGAGCGATTCTCCAGCTGCTACCATTAAGCAATTCTATTTTCTAAAGTACAAGAGCATTTATGGTAATTAGACATGGGATATTCGTACCATTTCAGATCTTTAATGTTGAATGCCTAATAGAAAAAGCTTTGCCTGAGCCTTCTTGGTTACAATCGCCACTTTCTTTCATGTACCATCTTTTTTCTCAAAAGAAAGGTGAGTTCTGGGGTATATATGGTGATAGGCTAGTACCAAACCCACAACAGAGCTGGCTCTAGATGGAAGAACTATTAGGGGTCACCCCTTGTACTGCACAACAGCAGGGAACAGCCATAGTGAAGGAAAGTAGGAGAGGTGAAGAAAGAGAGAAGATAAAGTCTAACCAAACAGCAAGGAAGAGGAAGTTAGAAAACATGTTCTGGCAAAATATTTGTGTAAGTCAGTGTTCTGCTGCTGTGACAAACTATTTGAGAATAACAACTTAAAAGGGGAGAGGTTTATTTTGGTTTCTATTTTTAGAATTTTCAGTCCATGGTCAGCTGATTGCTATGACCTGCAGTAGTGCAGAGCAGCATGACAGAGGACATGGAGGAGCAGAGCTGTTTACCTTGTGGTGGTCAGGAAAGAGAGAGGAAGGGGCCAGAGACAAGCTGGAGCAGTACCCAAGGGCACACTCCCAAGAACCCACTCCATTCAACTAGGTCCTACAGTTTTCATTACCTACCAATAGGCCATTCAGGTTACAGCCATCCTGATCCAATCACTTCCCCAAAGCCACATCTCTGAACATTGCTGCAGGGGCGACCAAGTCTTCAACACATGGCTCTTGGGGACATTCCAGATCCAAATCACAATAATCCTTTTGCCTTCCTTCTTTGGGAAGAGGCAGAAAATAACAAGAAAGGTGCTCAGTGACACTGCATTCCTCAGGGTAGCATGAGAGAAGAAGGTAAGAGAATCTACATTGACCCTAAGTGCTCCTTCCCCCATGTGGCTTCCTTAAGGAAAACACAAAAGACCTCCCACATGTGATGTGCTTCTCTAGCCAAAACTGAACCCCACAGTTAAGGATATTATGTTGTATAAAATTAAATTCAGAGCAAACTTTTTAATTATGCAGGGTGGCATATGATGAATGGTAAGATTTCTCACCCTATCACCTGACTTCCCACCAAGTGACCTTGACACAGGTAATCACACTTACCAGTGTACTTTATATCCCTGGAGAAATGATTTAGACATATGCAACTACATCCATATATAATACTTTGTAAAAATATTCAAATGGGTATCAAACACAACATACTGTTCTGTCACTTGTTTTTTTAACTTAATGTATTTAGACATTTTTTCATATCTGTGCGTCCAAATGTAATTTGTTTTTTTTTTTTTTTAAGGACTAAATTGTGTTTGGGCAGATGTTTAATTTAATGAGTCCTCTCTTAAGTGACCATTAGGTGTCTTGCATTACTTGTTATTACAAATCATGCTGTAGTCAAATTATTAGAACTTATATCATTGTGTAACTAGGCAAGTATATTTTGCCTAGAAAAAGTGGAATTCTTGGCTTTAAGAGTATTCACATTGTAAATTGTGATATATGTAACATCTCCCTCAATAAAATGCCTGTTAGTGAAGTGTTTGCTTATTTACAAACTTACCAAGGTCCAGTTTTCACCAGTGGGCAAAAATTATATAAATATACTTATGAATAAAATGGAAAAAATGCTCCCAGTAAGTTTTAAGTATGAATTTTTAATGTCCTATTTATATAAACCTAAAGGCACATATGCAGAAATATTGTTCTCTATGTGAATAACCTATTAATATTCTTTACTCATTCTATTTTATATTATTCATTTGTTCTTGATTTGTAAAAGTATACATATGAAATTACTATATGTTTATCATGTGTTTATATTTTTCCTACTTTGCCCTCTGAGGATTTGGTTTTGTACTTTATTTACAGTATTATTATATTATAGTATTAAAGTTTTTATATTTTTTTTAATGTAGCTCAATTCATTAGCCTGTACTCTATAACTTCTGAATTTCATAACAAGCCCCAAGGGCTGAGCTAATCCAAAATTACTTTTCTAAATCACTGGTGTTTTCTTCTAGCATTTTCATGAGTTAATTCTTTATATATAAATGTTTCAATTATTTAGAGTTTATTTTGTTATGAGACAGTGGTAAAGTTTTAGCTATATGTTCTTTCAAAATGTTCAGCTGTCCAAACATAATGTATTAATAATCTAATTTCATTTCATTGATTTCAAATATTACCCTGCATGTCAAATCCAAAACATATGCAGGTTTATTTCTAGACTCTAATCTGTTTCTTTGGGTTTTCTATTTCTACTTTAGTTAATAACTATAACTTTCTTATGTTAATATCTTTGATGGTTAGTCTTTCCTCATAACTTTTCTTTAGTGTTATTTTCAAACTGGAAAAGTTGCAGGCAGAGTCTCTTTCCAAGAGTGGAAGCTTGGGTTTTCTTTAAAGGACTATGCTTTAGGTCTGTGAAAAGCCTCTTGTGTGGGTCTTATGGTTATGCAATACCCACACACAGCTCTGGGGAAGACCTAAATGCAAGCCCATTTGCAATCTGTTCCATCTGAGCCCAGTGTTCTGTTCAGAAATGTAAATTGGGCAGACCTTTTGGTAGATCTATGCCTCTGCACTTTATATAACTCCTGGGAAAAAATGTTTCTTCCTTAGGGTAGATTCATAATATCCTATTCATTTATATGAGTGCATGTGACAGTGTGTTCTTGTGTCAGAGTTTATATACAGGAGAAGGGATGGAGAAGCCAGCAACAGAGAGGCCTGTGTGGAATCCTAATGCTTTCTTCAGCTTCTACTGCAAGAAGAAATGAAGGGGAAAAAAAGAAAGAAAGAGAAAGAAAGAAAAGAAAGGAAAAGAAATAGGCCTGCAGTTATGGCTTCACTGAGAGGGGAATCCAGAGCTGGGGGAAAAAAAAAACTGCAAGCAGTATTTGATCTCACAGAGGAGCTTTGACAGCTACCTAGAAACCTTCTTGCATCCTCTTTTCTGTGTGCTTCTTTACTGAAACCTCCAAGCCTTCATAAAGTCATGTGTCATGTAACAGGCAATTATGGGGTGTTTAAGGGACATGACAGTGCCCACCTTGGGGAAAGTGGTGGAGATGCATGAAGCTGAAGGGTTAGAGGTCTGGGCAGAGAAGATAGCAATGATCACCATTTCCCATTTTGGTAGCATGAGAGCATTTATCAAAGATTCCCAGAAATACTCAGGCAAGGAAACCTGGCAAACACTGTAATTTCTACAGACAAGTAAATGTAGATGCTAAAGGAAAATACAGCCTCATATTTGCTGAAGAAGGGTCCTTTCTGTAATGAATGTTTCACTTCTGGTAAATTCTACCTTTGTTGCTTAAAATCAAGTACGCTCTCAGTTGCTAAACTATTTTAGCTTTCCAAATAAGCCAGCTACTGTCTAGGCTTTACCCAAAGGACACAATTTTCATAGTCCAATAAACCCATCAAGACAGAAAGATTCCATATCTCAACAACAACAATAAAAAAATTCAGTTATTCCAGGTAGTTGCCTTAACTCTCCTCTCATTAAACGGAGGTCCCCGAGACTGATCTTATGCCAAGGTTGCAGCTTTTGCTTGTGAGCAGAAAAGGGTCTTTACTACTAGATTATCCTGACATTTTCCCCCAAAGAAATGGTCTATGAGAAAGAATATTGCTCCTCTGAGTATTGCTAAACAAAAATCATTAAAGAATTGGGACTCTGTGAACCCCGCTTCTCAACCTATTGGTGCTATGTCCTCCACCTTGGTGGATAGAGTTCATCTTCTCCTCCTCCCTCACTGCCTGTGTAAAACCTCCTGGTTCCTCTTTTCAGTACAGGCCTCAACTCATTCCTTTTAACTCAAACCAGACAAATTTGGGAGTTGGGGACAACTTGTATCACCCTACAGGCAAATATGTGATGTTGAGTTTCATGACTCTTTAAGAAGTCATGAAATACCATTATTTGACTTGTGTACCATTATCCTGATGAGTCCATTCAGCCACTTAGTATCCATTAGGCATGTGTTATTGTTCTTACAACCTTTTACCATAAATAGTTGAGATGCTGATGATGATATTAGCTTTTATTTTATAATATTTTTTATTTTAAAAATAACTTCCAAATGCATTATTTCATACAATTCTAAGTCAAAGAACTATCCATGATTTAAAAGAAATTTAGGATCTTTGGGAAACAATTTGTCCTATGCTAATGTACAAAAACAGTAAACTTCATAATTACTGTTATGTTTTACACAATAAGGGAGCTAATATGAAGTCAGCTGTATCTAAGAACGACTCTTAGAAGACAGAACATTTTTTTAACCTTGGGAGTGAATATGAGTGAATTTTAAGAAAATGTTTTTAATAACAACCACAGTTGGAAATCTTGAGGGGAAAAAAAAAACCTAATTAATATTATCAACCTGCATAAGAAAAAAAGTAGAATGGAGCATACTACATCAGACTCTTTCACTAATTTTTCTGCATATGCCATGTATGTATATACACATATTTGTGTAACTATATATATAGGAACATTTTATATACATAAAGTTTAACATTCTTACTTTGTTATTAGAACATAAATGTATGCTACTATCTGGTATTTAGAACCCTCACTTTCATATGTATATTCTATTACTGTGACTAATGAATGATTGTAATGTATATGTAACCATTGCTCTATCACTAGACACACAGTCTTCCAACTTTTTAATATTTTTGTGAAAACTGTCTTTCCATATTGGTGATGTTGTTTCTTTAGTATAGTTACCTACAAGAAACCTATTTTTAATAACATCTTCTTTTGAGTTTGGCCTTTTTGCTGATATTATGTTAAATCCTTGCAAAATTAAGATGATTAATCTTAATAAAGGGTTTTGCTGCAATTTTCTCTTGTTTAAAACTACCCACATTCTAAAGTTCCTAGTCCATTTTTCTGACTGCTTTCCTCCTCTTTAAAGTAAACAACCTATTTTTTTCTGTCAAATTAGGTGTACAGAGTGGGCCCATTAGCGTCAATAAAGTTCTAGTTTCTTTAAGAACTAAACATAAAAAAATGAATCAGTAATGAGAAATACTAAGTGTTTTCTCTGGGTTGAATTAAAGAGAAAATTCTTGGGCCTCTAGAATTACTCCTGTGTGTTGGGAAGATAGATTTAGTAATACATTTTCCTGAGTGATACAATGGATTTGCTTTCTTCAATTTATTTTGTATTTTTCCCCTAAACCTGCTTGCATGGAAAACAAAAATGTTCCTGGTTCCCTACCTGCATAATACCAACCTGCTACTGCTTTTAAATAACCATTTCTGTTGAAATCACCTTTTATGCCTCCCACATTGTTGTAAATCTATGGAAGTCTTATTGTCGAGCCATTCACAGTGCTTGCTAGCATCCAATTCGTGATGGACTTTACAAGACAAGGCAAATCAAGGACTTCTATTACATTGCAAGTTTCACATCCAGAAATGTTTACTGTGGGCTCCCAGCATTGATTCCCAAGCACGATTTCCTTTCAGAGAATTTCAGTGCAGATTATTCAAAGAGTTAAGAGATATACAATTATTGCAGAAACAGAAACCATAGGACCACATTCCTATAGCCAAAAAATTAAAAGGTTCTACAAGATAAGTGCATTTTGAAATGTCTCTATATAAATTTCAAGATACATAATAGAATTACAAGCAGTTTAGAATATTGATTAGCTATTTAAACTATATACAAAGAGGACTGGATAAGAAATTATAAGCAAAAATGTAAAGGTCTTTTTACATTTAATGTTGTTTAAAAAAAATAAATGTCTACTATAAAAATTCAAATTTCACAAAAAATCACAAAGAAAGAAAACAAAATAAGCTCTATCAGTAATCCTTAAACCCTTTATGTGGAGAGAACCACAGTATTAATGCTATGCCTATTTTCAATCATTTTCTCTTGTAAGTCTGGTTGTGGTTTTAGCTTTTCCAAAATGAGGATCATGCTCTATACATTTCACTGAATCCTTTTTTCCAGTTAATAATATACTATGAATAATTTCCTATGAATTAGGGTCCTAAAAAACAGGATTTTAAAAATCATATTCTATATATGAATATACCAAAAATTAATGAATTCTTTTTTATTAATAGTTTGAATTTTTCTACTGCTAATTAACGATAATTGCTATAAAATTTAAAAAAATTTGTACATCTCTAATTATTTCTTTAGGAGTGATTTCTTGAAAGATTCCTGATTTTGATAGCCAAAGAATATGAGCAATTTTAGAGATTTTAAACATTGCCCCAAAAGAGTATTTCAGTGTTTTAATTTAAAGTACATTAAATTTCCATTTAATTTGTACAGGCATATTAAAGAGTGGTTGACAAAACTTATATTCATAAGGTACACAGCATGTTTTCTTATACATGTATACGCTGTGAAATAGTTACCACACTCAAGCTAATTAGCATATCTATTCCTTAGTTAGCATGTATGTGTGATGAGAACACTAAAATTCACCCTCTTAGTTAAGTTTACCTATACCATACATCACTGTCCTTTTTTTGTTAACAAAACAATATCACAGACTGGATAAATCCTAAAGAAAAAGCTCACCCCTGCGATCCAAGTTTGCTGGGTCACATATCTGGTGCATCACATGGCAAGAGAAACAGAGTCGTGTATGACTCTTCTGGGCTCTCTCCTCTTCTTACGAAGACACCACTAATATTTATCATGGGAGACCCATTCTGATGACCTTACCTAATTCTAATTATCTCTCAAAGGCTGTAAATTCCACAGCTGATTAAGTTTTTACCCTGTTTATACCTCACAATGGAGACAAAATTTCACCATGACTTTCAGAGGGGACAAACTAAATTTAAACCACAGCAATTATTATTAACTATTGCCACCATGTTGCAGAGTAAGACTTCAGAAATTACTCATAACAGAAAGTTTATACCTTTGGACCAACATCTTCCTTTTCCCTCAACTCACAATTACTGGTAATTACACTTCTGCTCCATTTGTGAGAGTTCAACTTTTTAGATTCTATGCTTGTTGTACTTCACGTAGCATATGTCATCCACACTGTCACAAATGACAGGATCTTCTTTATTTGTAAGGCTGAATAGCATTCTATTACACACACACACACACACACACACACACAGCCCATTCATTTCTCTTTTATTTGTTGTCTCTTTTCCCTTTGAAAATGTAAATCTGGTGATGATTTTTGTTCACTGCTGTATCTGTAACACTTAACACACTGGCTGGTATGCACTAGATGTTTAAAAAATACTTGTTGCAGGAATCAATCACCTGCTCTTCTTTTTGCTCAAGATTATTTTGTCTATTCAGGTCTTTTGTGGTTGCATATACAAATTTAGGGTTTTTGGTTTTTTCTATCTTTAGAATTTTTCCACAAAGGAGGGATTTCCCCAGGACCAGTGCTGCCAGTGTTTTTGTGCAAACAATATTCACAGATGCTTTGAAATGGCTGCCAAACATCTTTATTCCAGGTGCAGATACTAGGTAAAAGAGGACCTGACTTGAGACTGATATCACACTGGGATCACTTCCCTAGCCCTTCCACTTAGGCACTCAATGCGAATTCACCAGGTCTGCTGCAAAACTAAGAAAGTAGGAAAACAAATTACTTCACTGCAAATAAACCTGGGGTGGGGGCACCCACCACTTTATTCCATGAATAAAGTCCATGAATAAAAACATCCCTGAGTTCTAGTTCTGGCTATATGCCTGAATATTTTCAGTGCAGAGTAATTCAAATGCCATAGATTGGATCTAAACCCTTTCAACCATCAAATACAAATTTGGGGATTTGAAGGAGCAGAATATATTTATTCTGGTCTGAGCATTTAAAAGTATCATGTCATCTCACACATAGTTGACCTAAACAATAACAAAATGTGCAATGAAGTCATTAGTTTTAGTTACTTGTCTTCTTGTCATACTACACATTTTTTTATGTGTGCTATAAAATGGTGGAAACATCTGTTTCGTTTTTTTTTTTTTTTATTTTCTCGAAATCTCTTGGTTTCACCCTCATTACTGAAAAAAATATTTTCTTGTGTTTGACAATCCAGGTTGATAGTTATGTTTTTCAAAATATATTTAAATATATTCTACAGTTAATCTTACCCCCATTACTGTTCTAAAATAATTTTAATCTGAATTTTGGTCATTTAGAGGGAACTTTGCCTTTCCTCTTGCTGGTTTAAGATCTTCTCTGTGTCTTGGGACATCACAGCTGGTCCATGTCATGCCAGGGTGTCCTTTGGGCTGTTTGCTTTGTTTCTTGAATCTGACCATTGATATATTTCATTTCCTCTGGAAAATCCTTAAACATTGTGATTGTAAAACATTGTTCCTTCCACATTTTCTTTTTTCTCTTTTATGTATTCCAAATGGATATTTTTGTAGCCATACTACCAAAAGCACTATTTGAATTTAGTGCAAGTCCTATTAAAATATCAAAGACATTATTCATAGAAATAGGAAAAGCAATCATGAAATTCATTTGGAAAAATAAGAGGTCCAGAATAGCCAAAGCAATTCTCAGCAAGCAAAGTGAAGGACGAGGCATCACTATACCAATCCTTCAATTATACTATAGAGCCATAGTACAAAACCAGCATGGTAATAACACCAAAACACAAAAGTAGACCAATGGTACAGAATAGAAGACACAGAGACAAATCCACAAAAATGCAGTTATCGCATACTAGACAAAGGCACCAAAAACATTGACTTCACTTCTTTTGCTTTAGAAAAAGCAAAAGATAGCCTTATTCAAGAAATGGTGCTGGGAAAATTGGAAATCCACATGTAACAAAATGAAATTAAACCCCTATCTCTCTTAAACTCTGCATGAAACTCAACTCAAAGTGGATCAAAGGCTTAGGCACTAGAACAGAGAACCTGCACCTAATAGAAGAAAAAGGCCCTCCTCTCCACCATGTCAGCTTAGGAACTGACTCCCTTAACAAACCCCTAAAGCAAAAGAAGTGAAATCAAGAGTCAATAAATGGGATGGAATCAAACCAGAAACCTTATTCACAGCAAAGGAAACATTCAATAACATGAAGAGAGAGCCTATAGAATGGGAGAAAATATTTACCACGTGCACCTCAGATACAGCATTAATCTCCAGAATATATAAAGAACTCAAAAAACTTAACACCCCCCCACAAAAAAAACCAAATAACCCAATCAATAAATGGGCTAAGGAGTTGAACAGACATGTCACAGAAGAAATACAATAAACCCACAAATATATGAAAAAAATGTTCAATATCTCTAGCAATTAGAGAAATGAAAATTAAAACTACACTGAGGATTCGTCTCACTCCAGTCAGAATGGCAATTATCAAGAATACAAGCAACAATAAGTGTTGGGGGATATGGGGAAACAGGTATATTCATACATTGCTGATGAGACTGCAAATTGGTGCAACCAATCTGGAAAGTAGTATGGATATTCCTCAGAAAACTAGGAATAGAACCACCTTTGACCCAGTTATACCACTACTTGGTTTATACACAAATGACTTAAAATCAGCATAGTAGAGTGAAGCAGCCACTTCAATGTTTAAAAGCAGATCAATTCACAATAGCTAAACTATAGAACCAATCTAGGTGTCCTTCAACAGATAAATGGATAAAGAAAATGTAGTATATATGCACAATGGAATACTACAGCCTTAAAGAAGAATGAAATTATGGTATTTGCCAGTAAGTGGATGGAGAATATCATGCTAAGCAAAGTAAGCCAATCCCAAAGAATCAAAGGCCAAATGTTTTCTCTGATATGCAAATGCTAATTCACAATAAGTTGGGGGAGGCTTTGGGAAGAATATAGGTACTTTGGATTAGACAGAGGGGAATAAAGTCAGGGGAGAGGGTATGAGGTTAAGAAGAATAGCAGAATGAATTGGACAATATTACCCCATGTGCATATTATGATTACACAACTGGTATAATTCTACATCATTTACGCAGAAGAATGAGAAGTTATAGTCTACACACACACACACACACACACACACACGATGTGTCAAAATGCATTCTACTATCATGTATAACTAATTAGAACAAATAAAAAAATTTTAAAAATGGACATTTTGGATCTCACATTATCCTTCTAGATTCTTATTTTATTTCTTCAAAAATCTCTCAATCTCAGCACTGCATTCTGTGGATTGTGTAACTTCTATTACAAGCCATTAATTCTCTCTTTATGTTGTCTAATACCTGAACAAATATTGATTTTCTGTGTTCAGATATTCTAGGTATATTCCTCTTTTACATTTTTCCCTCTGAACAGACATTTTAAAAGAATAAAAAGACAAGCCACAGATTGGGAAACAACATTTGCAGAACATACAGTTATTGTCAGTGTTTGGGACTGGAGCCATTCTAATCAGTGGGTAGTGGTAGCTCCTTATTTTGATTTGTAATTCTTTAATTACATATGGTGTTGAGTATCTTTTTATATCTTTATTTGGAATTTGTATATATTCTCTGGTGAGGTATCTGTTGAGATCTTTTCTCATTGTTAACTGGTTGTATTTTTACTGCTGAGTGTTAGGAATTTTTAGATACAGGTTTTTTTTTTTTTTTTATCAGATACATGTTTTACAAATATTGTCTTCCAGTCATTAATGTTTTGTAGTTTTCAGAGAGTAGTTCTTTTACCTCTTTGGTAAAATTTATTCCTAAGTATTTTTGGTAACTATTGTAAATAGGACAATTCTCTGATTTCTGGGTTGTTGTTTTTTGTTTTTGTTTTTTGTTTGTTTTGTTGGTTGGGTTTTTTGTTTGTTTGTTTGGTTTGGTTTGATTTGGTTTTATTGTTTTGTTTTGTTTTAAGTTCATTGTTAGTGTAGAGAAATACACTACACTTATTGTTGGGGGCTGAGTTTGTGTCCTGCAACTCCTGCAACTTTATTGAATTCACTTATCATATCTAGCAGTATGTGTGAGAGATTTTTGCACACATAAGACCATATCATCAGCAAACTGTTAACTTCTTGATTTCTAATTTTGATGTCTTTTACTTCTTTCTTTTGCCTTATTTCTCTGGCAAGGACTTCTAGTACTATGTAGAATAGAAATGGCAACAGTGGTTTCTTGTCTTGTTCCAGATCTTAGAAGAAAGCGTTCCACTTTTTTAACCATTGTTAGCTATGAACTTATTACATACAGCCTTCATTGTGTTGAAGCTCCTTCCCTCTATATCTAATTTTTTAAAGTTTTCCTCCACTCATTCTATACCCCTTCCCCATTATGGATTAGCATCCACTTACCGGAGAAAACATTCGACCCCTGGTTTTGAGGGATTAGCTTATTTCATTTAGCATGGTATTCTCCAATTCCAACCATTTACCTGCAAATACCATAGTTTTATTCTCTTTTAATGCTGGGTAATATTCTATTGTGTATATATACCACAGTTTGTTTATCCATTCATCTTTTGGAAGGCATCTAAGTTGGTTCCACAGTTTAGCTATTGTGAATTATGCTGCTATAAACATTGAAGTAATATGCTGTTTTTAAGTCCTTTCTGTATAGACCAAGGAGTGGGATAGCTGGGTCAAATGGTATTGTGAAACCTCCTGCTTCACTCTCTTGCTAAGGGTCTATTTTTCTAAATGAGTTTCATGATCGCTTTTTCTATTTCTATGAGGAATGACATTGGGGTTTTAAGTGGAATCGCATTGAATCTGTATGGTGCTTTGAGTAGTATGACCATTTTGACAATATTAATTCTGCCTATCCAAGAGCACAGGAGATCTTTCCATCTTGTAAGGTCTTTTTTAATTTCTTTCTTTAGTGTTCTGTGGTTTTCATTGTAGAAGTCTTTCACCTCTTTTGTTAAATTGATTCCCAAGTATTTTTTTTTTTGACACTATTTTGAATGGAGTAGTTTTCCGAATTTCTCATTCAGTGGATTCATCATTAATGTATAGAAATGCATTTAATTTGTGGGTATTGATTTTATATCAATACTACTTTTCTGAATGCATTTCTTAATTCTAGAAGTTTTCTGGTGGAATTTTTTGGATTCTCTAAGTATAGAATCTTGTCACTGGCAACTAATGATAATTTCAGCTCTTTTCCTATTTGTCTTCCTTTAATTTCTTTAGTCTAATTGCTCTGTCTAGAGTTTCAAGGATTATACTGAATAGCAGTGGTGAAGATTTAATCAATGAAAATTTCAGGGAAAGCCTGCATTAAGCAAGTCTGTTGGTGCCATTTGTTTCCAACAGCATGTGCTCACTTCATGTCTTGGTGCAATTATTATAATTTGGTAGGAGAGGGCAAAATCCATGCAAATTAATATTCCATTGTCTCTCACGCTCTCCTGGTAGGACAGACGGGAGATACTGTCAATTGGATATTTTTCTCATTTTCATTCTGACTAGACCAATGTACTGCCAGGGTTGAGCTGCTGTAGGGTTCTATGAGGGGAGTTCTGGTGGCAGAAGTTTAGGTCTAATTCAGCCTTAGGGACTTTTCTGGGTGGTATCTGCTCTGGCGAGATTAAACACACCCCTAAGTTCTGACAGATGCTAATCTCTGTTGGGAGTCTGGATCTCAAGAGTCTTCCAAGAATTCTTCTTGCAGGGCAGGGGATCCAGTCCTACACAGGTCTCTTACATTCCACTGCCCACAAATATGGTCTTCCCAGTCTTAATCCTTGCCTAACTTTTCAGTTTCCTGATTCTCTTCCACTGATCATGTGAGCCATGAGCTGCCAGACTCAGAGGGAAAGTAAAGCACTCCCCTCTTTATCTCTGATTTGAATCACCCTGGGAACAACCTCTTCTGCCCCTGTTTTACTTCCATTCTGCTGGGTACATCATAGGTCACATGATAGGCCCTTTCCAGGAGATGATGGCAATGTTTACAGTCATCTCCTGGAGTCCTGCAGCAGCAAACTGCAGTGTGGCCTCCTCAGGATGGCTCCCCACCTCAGCTTTCCACTTGCCACTTGAGAAGCACAGAACACTTTTCAAACATTAGTTTGTTGGGCAGCCTCTGGATCAGCTGAGCTCAAGCTACTTATCTGTACTACAGATTTTTTGTGTGTGCCAAGTTTATGTCTTGTGTTTCTCCCTCTGTTTGTATAATTCTCCTCTGCAGTGGACCAGCACCAACATTGCTGCTGCAATCGGCTTGGCTCCAGTCTACTCTTACTTGTTCTTTGTTCAATGCACCAGAATTTCTGAGTCTCCAAGAGACTCTGACTGTCTGGTATTGAGTTTCAGTGAATTCCTTCTTTCACCCACCTTGCTGAGAAAAGGTTATTTACCACTGTGTGAATCCCTAGCCATGTAGCTACTGGAAATGCAGTGTTCCTCTAATCCACCATCTTGAATCTTCGTCTGCTGGTGCTCTTTGGTGTAACTAAGCCTGGATGGCAACATATCTGTTAACATCAAGATTTACTATTTTATGCCCACTGTTAAGACCTTTCCTTAGAAAAAGTTCCTTCCAAAATACTACTGCTGCTCATAGACAATGTACCTGGTCATACAAGAGCTTTGATGGTGATATAAGGTGAGATGAACATTATTTTGATGCCTGCTAACAATGTCCTTCTGCAGCCCATGGAACAAAGGGTAATTTCAACTTTTAAGTCTTACTGTTTAAGAAAAATATTTTGGAAGACTATCTCTGTTATAGACTGTGATTCCTCTGATGGATTTCAGCAAAGTAAATTGAAGACTTACTTTTTGGAAAGGATTCACTATTTAGCTATCATCAGAACATTTTTGATTCATGGAAGGGGGCCAAAATATCAACATTAACAGGAATTTGGAAGGAATTGATTCCAAATCCTCATGGACGACTTTGAGAAGTTTAATACTTCAGTGGATGCAGTAACTGCAAATGTAGTAGAAATAACAAGTTAATCAGAATTAGAAATGGAAATTGAGGATATAACTGAATTGTTGCAAACTCACGCTAAAACGTTAATGGATAAGGAGTTTCTTTTTATGGATGAGCAAAGAAAATAGTTCCTTGGGATAGAATCTGCTCCCAGTGAATATAATGTGAAGATTGTTGAAATGACAATGAAAGATTTAGAATATTACAAAAACTTTGCTGATAGAGCAGCCGCAAGGTTTTAAAAAGTATTAATGCCAATTTTAAAAGAAGTTCCACTGTGCCTAAAATGTTAGCCAGCAACATACTATGCAATAGAGAACTCCTTCATGAAAGTAAGGGTAAATTGATGTGTCAGACTTCATTATTGTCCTATTTTTAAAATAGTGCCATGACACTATCTCAACCTTCATCAACCACCATCCTTAACAGTGAGCAGCCATGAACATCAAGACAAGACCCTTCTTCAATAAAAATACTAAAACTGACAGAAGTCTCAGATGATCCTTACCAGTTTTAGTGAGCAACTATTTTCAAGTAAGGTATGCATTGTTATTTAGACATAATGTTATTGCCATTTAATAGACTATAGTACAGGGGATGTGGCTCAAGCGGTAACGCACTCGCCTGGCATGCACAGGGCGCTGGGTTCGATCCTCAGCACCACATAAAAATAAAGATGTTGTGTCCACCAAATAATAAAAAATAAAAAAATAAAAAAATAGACTATAGTACAGTGTAAATCTAATTTTTATGTGAACTGGGAAACCAAAATATTCATTCAACTCACTTTATTGCAGTATTTGCTTTATTATGGTGGTCTGGAAATGACCCTGCAATATCTCCAAGGTATATAAGTCCAGTTGGTTTTAGCTTGGTCAACTCCCCCAAGCAGTGTCTAATCTCCAGGAAAGGAGGAAAATTGCCTCAATTAAAAACTGCAGCAACGTGGTAGAGCATAAAAGAACAACTGCATAAAAAGGCTTCCTGGGGAGATTGGCATAACTGAGACTTCTGGAGACAGCTAGGAATAAAGAAGCACAGGGACTGTTCATATCAGTCTCACAGAAAGTATCTTAGCTATCCCCAGCAGCCTGCTCTGTGGACTTTGGCAGCTTTTGCTCTGATGACCTCAGTGGACCCAAGGAAGCTGCAAACTCTTTGCAGAGTTCTTTTAGTAATCCATCCAGGTATCCACATGGACCCCAGCAGCTGCTCAACAGAGGTCATCAGCAGCTTTTGTCACTGAGGTAACCCAGAGCAATGGCCACCAGAGATCCCCGTAGAGGACAATACTGCTGCATTCCTCCACCCACAAGAAGGGGAAATTCAGGTACCAACCCCATCAACTAGGGGCTTATCTGAGTGCTAAGTTGTTACCTATGCTGTGGGAACACCTGTCCCTGTGCAGCTGTCATTGCTGCCCCAGACCTCAGAGTCCCTGTTGTTGATCCACAGGCATCTGGCTGTATGGCCACTCCATAGAATTCAGAGCAATATGCGTCAGACACTGGTGAGCTGTTACTACAAGCATGCCTGTGAGCCAGGTCTGTCACCAAGAGGTATTCTTTCTGCTAAGAATTTCCTGGTGGGAGAAAATCAGATCATGAAAACTCTAATAGCTTTCTCTGCCTTGCTGCAAACACCCGCAACCTTAGCCACTGAGGTCCCTGCAATCTTCAGCATCAGTGACCTCAGCTAATGGAGCTGCAGTAGACTCAGAAACATGCTCCCAGTGGAACCAAATGAGGTCATCCCATCTGGTTCACAGCATATCTTAAGATAGTTAAGAAGACTAAGACATCCAAGTATCTGTTCCAACTGCTAGAAAAGATAGTTAGGAAGAAATGAGAGGGAGGGGCTGAGAAGGGTGCTGAACCACCCCCTTGTGGTTCTGCAAGTGTACATCTTATGCCATTGTGGTCCTAACAGGTAGGATGACTTTCCATTATGAGGAAAAATAGAGGAACAAACCATCTCCCTCTTATATTAAAAAATGTTAGGCATAAGCAGGACCTGAAAAATTGTGTCCCCAAATGACCTGGATTCATTGTAATATCATTTACATCATGGTTTTGCTCTCTCTTGTAGGCTCTGCTTATGTAGTTCTGGGTTAGTACTGGTACATTGGGCATCGAGTTACCTAACATGTATGTGTCAATCAAATGACCTAGCAAGATAAATAGGGACCTAATTTATATCCTCACTGGCATAAGAATAATCACAGATGCAGGTAGAGGTGCTCATCACCTTTTGACACAGACTGCTCCACTTCCTTTGGGGTGTACTTCCTTGCTTTGCTAATAAACTACAAACAACTGTTTCTTAAACTGCTTATTAGAGTCTGAATTACTGAATCTTTCTGCTAGACAGACAAAAACCTAGGACCTCCAGCAGTTGTGTAACACCATGCAGCCAGTAACACAACCTCAGTAATAAGAAACTTAAAGTCAGTAACAAGAGGAAAACCGGAATGTTAACAAATACGTAAAAATTAAAAATCAAATCCTCAAATAGTCAATGAGTCAAAGAAGAAATCAAAATACCAGAAAGGGAAAAAAAATACCAGAAGGCAAATTAAAATTAAACAACATACCAAAACGAAAGCAATACAGCAAAAGCAGTACTAAGAGGGAAGTTTATAGTGATAAATACCTCCATTCAAAAAGAAGAAAGATCACAAATAAACTTTATACCTCAAGGAACTAGAAAAAGAACAAACAAATCCCAAAGTTAGCAGAAGGGAAAAAAATAACAGATCAGAGCACAAAGAGAGATTTAAAAAATAGTAAAAAGAACGACAAAATATACTTTATTTTTGAAAAGAAATAAAATTGGCAAATCTTTAATTAGACTAAGAAAATGAGAGAGAAGACAAATAAAATCAGAGATGTAAAAGGGACATTACAAGTGAAACCACAGAAATAGAAAAGATCACAAGAGACTACAATGAACAATTATAAGCCAACAAATTGGATAACCTGGAACAAATGGATAAATTCCTAGGCACATATAATCTACCAAGACCCATAATGAATGGAAAATCTGAACAGAACAATAATAAGTAATGAGCTTCAATCAGTAATAAAAATCTTCCCATCAAAGCAAATCCAAGGACCTAATGTCTTCATTGCTAAATTCTACCAAACATTTAAAGAAGCAATATCAACACTTCTCAAGATCCTTCTAAAAACTGAAAAGAGAATACTTTCAAACTCATTTTAAGAGCACTACTTAGACACTAAAGTTAGACAAAACCACGACAAGAAAAGAAAAATTATAGGCCTCCAACCCTGGTAAAATACATGCAAAAATTCTCAGAAAATACCAACAGACTGAATTCAGTGACATGAAAAGGATCACCTATCATGATCAAATGGGATTTTATCCCAGGATGTAAAGACAGTTCTACATATACAAATAAATAAATATAATGCATTAGCAGAATAAAGAACAAAAACCATATTATCATATTAATAGATGCAGAGAAAGAATTTGTCAAAATTTAATATCTCTTCATGATAAAAACCCTCACCAAGTTAGGTGTTGAAGGAATGTATCTCAACACAATAAAAACCATATAGGACAAACATACAACTAGCATCATACCCAGTAGGAAAAATTGAAAACTTTCCCTCTATCAAGAACAAAACAAGGATGCCCAGTCACCACTTTTATTCAACATAGTATTGGAAGTCCTAGTCAGAACAACTAGGCAAGAGAAAGAAAGAGAATGCACCCAAAATCAGAAAGAGAGGTACCAATTGTCTTTGCAGACAATATGATCATTTATATAGACAACCCCCAAAACTGTTAGACCCCCAAAACCATTGAGATCAAAAAACTCAGTAAAGTTGGAAGTTATAAAACCAACCTACAAAATCCAGCTGTATTTCTGTACAGCAGTAGTGATCTACCCAAAAACAGAAATCAAGAAAACAATCCTGTTTGCAAGATAATTTTAAACATGTAAGAATAAACTTAATCAAGAAGATAAAAGATTTAGACATGATCAAAATTGAAGAAGACATAAATATATTCCACATTGTCCAATGTTCAAACACTGGAAGAATTAAACAGTCCATATTATTCAAAGTGATCTACAGATTCAATGTAATACTTATAAAAATGGATGAAGTTGGAGAATATTATGCTAAGCGAAATGAGCCAAATCCAAAAAAACTAAAGGTCAAATATTTTCTCTGATATGCAGATGCTAATTCACAATAAGAGGGGAAGGCACCTAGGGAAGAATAGAGGTACTTTGGATTAGGCAGAGGGAAGTGAAAGGTGGGGAAGGGGTATGGGAGTAGGAAGAATAGAATGAATCGAACATTATTACTCTATGTGCATATATGAATACACAGCTGGTATAACTCTACAACATGTACAACCAGAAGAAGGAGAAGCTATACTCCATTTGTGTATGATGTATGAAAATGCACTCTGACCCACTGCACCATGATGCATGCACCAGGCCGACCGACTTGGCACTGCCAGGGTGCGCTTGCAGGACAGCTCAACTCGGCTTTGCCATGCTGCGCATTCGGTCGGCCTGACTTGCTCCGCCATGATGCGCATGCTGTACAGAAACTTGGATCCGTCGTGACAGCCTTCAGAGCACTATGAGAAAAGAGAATCTCCTTATCTCTCCCCATTGGTGAGTGGGAAAACTGGATTCACACCCAAGCATTCTCTGGCTTTGGAGTGCCTGCAGTTAATCCCTCTGACTGCCTCTGTGTGGCCATGGTTTTGTGGAATTTATGTTCAGGCTCAGTGAGGGCAGGTTGATGATCATTTGATTCTGTCAACTCCCAGAAGAGCAGGTATGATGGCTAAATTTCTTACCTGCGAAGATCACTAACTACATTAATCTTAGTCCAGCATTAAAATTAATATTAGAGTATTATTCATGAAAAAGCTATTGTTTATTTACCATATGATATTCAATATTTTTATCCTTAACATTTAAACTTAAAAATTTATATTTAATTTGTACTTATATTTTATAAGAAAAAATGCTGTCATTGATTTCTGAATGTGGTTATTGGGTTTATTTCTGCACTATTTGTGGTATAAAGTAATGGATTTGAAATGTGTCTCTTTACGTATATCCAGTGACTAGTTGGGCCTTTATTGCCTAGTGAACTGATTTGGAAATGGCTCTTTAACTGCCCCTGGCGCCTGCAGTGAATGTGCCCGGTGTCCCCTCCTGGGCCCTGGATTCCACTTCCCCTCTGCTCCTGCTGCAGCGGCAGCTGCCTCCAGGCCCTGAGCCGCCTGCAGAGTCCAAGGCTGGAAGGCACTGCTCTGGGGCTATGGCTGTAACTGCAACAGCTGCCAGTGCACCCTTTTATTCTGCTGCTGGCTCCTTCCCCTCAGGCGTTTAGGGCCGCCATTACCTGCTGTGGGCCTGCACCGGCCTCCCCCCTGCAGTCACCTCAGCAGCAGTCCCCGCCTCCTCCTACCCGGCTCTGCACACTGCTCTGCTACTGGTACCACAGTGGATGGTGGCCTCCAAGGGCTCTGCGTAGAGCTACATCCAGGAGTCCAAAACTACCTACCTGGACGACTTTATACCACTCCCTGAGTATGAATTGGCCCCAACCAAGTTAGGAGAGCAGGTAGATGATGTTTATCTCATTTGAGGTCAAGGGGTGCTTTTGTCATATACTGTGGAAGATGTGCTTACCTTTTTCTCAGACTACAGAATCTGCAATAGTGAGAATGGAATACATTTCCTTTTAAATAAAGATAGGAAACAAAGGGGTGATGCCTTAATTGAAATGGAGTCAGAACAGAATGTGCAGAAAGCCTTAGACAAGCACCATATGTATATGGGTCAGCCATATGTGGAAGTATATGAGATAAATAATGAAGATGTGGATGCCTTAATGAAGAACCTACAGGTCAAGTCGTCACCTGTGGTGAATGATGGTGTAGTTCATTTAAGAGGACTTCCTAATAATTGCAATGGGAAAGACATCATAGACTTTTTTTTTTTTTTTTTTTTTTTTTTTTTGGTGGTGCTGGGGATTGAACCCAGGGCTTTCTGCATGCTAGATAAGCACTCTACCAACTGAGTTGTTTCCCCAGCCCCCAGTCATAGACTTCTTTGCAGGACTGAATATAGTGGACATTACTTTTGTGATGGACTATAGAGGGAGAAGAAAAACAGGGGAAGTATATGTGCAGTTTGGAGAATCAGAAATGGCCAACCAAGAAATTGTAACTTTATATAGAGATATTTACAAGCAGAAGGAATGAAGTTCGAACCCATGTTGGCTATCATAAGGGAAAGAAAATGGCATCTTCTCCTACTGCTAAGTATATAATTGAGCCAGAAATGGTCTTTGAAGAACATGAAGTAAATGAAGACACTTGACCCATGACAGGTTTTGAAAAATTGCCTAAGGAGATTTCAGAAAAGTTTCCAGAGGGTGTTGATTTTGGAACTATGCCTTCATTGCATTTTGTCCACATGAGAGGATTACCTTTTCAAGCTAATGCCCAAGACATTATAAATTTTTTTGCTCCCCTGAAGCCTGTGAGAATCACCATGGAATACAGTTCTAGTGGAAAGGCTACTGGAGGAGCTGATGAGCACTTGGATACCCATGTGGATGCTGTTGCAGCTATGCTCAAGGATAGGTCCCATGTTCACCATTGATGTCCAAAAGGAAAATAAAACCTCCAGGGACTCCAGATAGTAAAGATGAAGCAAGAAGCATTTCATTTGCACATCTTTCTTGGACATGGGCTATCAAGTTTCTGTTAATTGGCAGCAACTGCTGCAAGAGAAAGGATTTTGGGTTTGGGGTTAATGCTTCTAAGAAAAATTCATACTGAACTGTTGAGAAGGAGAAAGATTCAATTTGGTATTATGAAATAAACCACAAATCTTAAATTTTTGTTTAAACTGTTCAGGATCTGATTAAGAAAACCTGATTACTTCTTTTTTAATATAATTAAGCAGTTTGTTTTTATAGAGGATATGTTATCCATTGTAAAGACTACATATATTTATTCAGTACTATCTTTATAATCTTTTTCTCATTTAAAAAATAATCTGTTCAAGGTTTTGATTTTGCCTATGATTTGAGAACTCTGATGTAAAGCTTCTTATGAATGAATAATGTTTTATTGTAACCAAACACTCACCAAAGCAAGGAAAGGTTTCAGACCTTTTAACCACTATGGTATGGCAGAATAGTTTTAATTTTAGCTATATTTGATTATTTAGATAGGGGTAGCAATTAAAATAAATAAATACCACAGGTTAGTGAGTATAAATGACAAATTGGCAGTTTTATGTCTTTAGAAATAGTTTGACTTTCTAAACCTTGTGATTAAAGGCATTTAATATAGGTACCTGTCTGCTTAGGGGGAAGGCTAGTCTCAATTTAAAAGTTGACCCCCCTCTTTTTTTTTTTTTTTTTGGTTTTAGGTAAATCTTAAGAGTGTTTGTTAAATTTTGAAACTGTAAAGTGATTGTCAAAATAGTCCAGACTTGGAGGGACATTAATGGCTTCACTGATTTAAACCAGCTCTAGACAGGAGAAAATCTGTCTCCTCATTTGATTTTTCAGTGCAGTAGCATATCCCATATTTTAGAACAAGTAGGGGTGCCTTGCTTTAAATAAAAATAGCATTTAATGTAAAAAAAATGCACTCTACTGTCATGTATAACTAATTAGAACAAAAAAAATCGATGAAAAAAATATTACAGTAAATCACATTATTTAAGCATTCATCTAACTTACACATATATAAGCAAACACGAAGAGATAAAGAGAGGACAAGTAAAAATGTGTAAAGTCAGACAATTCAACTTAGGTTCCCTGCAAACAATGAGAATGAAAGAAGAGAATTCCATCTTTTGTTCTTCATTCATTTTTGATAACAGTGGGCCCTGTAGGAGTGCAAGCATTTCAAAGCACTAAATTTGGGTCTTGGTAATCAAAAAGATTCTTTGCCTAAGGTGGCCTCAAATATGAATTTACCACTTTGCCTACTACCCAACTGATGAACTGGTCACTTCCTTCAAAGCTGGAGATTTTAACCTGGCTGTGTTGGACTCACTAAACAAAGATTTTCAAAGGAAAATGTGACTAGATGTAATGCTCACATTCTGGGATCAAATTAAAGACTATACCTTGAATACAAGATTAGTTTTCCTAGTATATTTTGTTTTATATTAACTATAAGATACTGATGAGCAACTGAAAAATTACTAATTCTTAAGAAAGGATTCAAATGCAAGGGATTTTATTTATAAAAAGTCCCAGAACTAAGATATAGGGTTATTTTTTAAAACTGTGCTTGAAATTCTTTTTTAATTGCCTATGTCAAGTTATTATTTAATAACTTGCTTTGAGATGTGGAAATTAACATTTATACTTCCTTTTACCCTGCCTCCCTCATTCCCACTATTTATTATTCATATAACAATTTTATATTGTCAAGGTTTGTATCATTACAGTGTGTTCTACAGACATAATTCTCCATTGTTTTCTGGTCTCTGTTTCCATGGGTTCTACCACTACTCCACACATCATGACATACTCATTCATCTCTGGAGGTCTGAATTTTGTCAACAAGTAGATATTTCAGGACTCATCAGCCGGCTTGTGGAAAGCCGGTGGTGGCAGTTGAGGCTCTGAGGGTTTTTCCTGAGAGGCTGTTTTGTTTGGCGTGTGTGGTTCTAAAAATAAAGTTAGTTTCTTTTGACAAGTGGCTCCTGATTGTGCCCAGCCAGACTGCGGCATTTGGTGGCTCGCACGGGGAACGACTGAGGGTAAGTGAAACTGCTCGCCCCTGAGGGCAGGGCGAGAGGATGGGTAGCCATTTTAAGATTCCTCTTTTATTTTGCTTCACTTTTGTTTTAAGTTGCCTGTCCCTGGAGATGAGTGAGACGGAAGAAAAACCGCTCACATCTGAGGAAAAACTATTTACGTCTGAGGAACAGATAGGGAGAAAGGACGGATGCACATGTCAGGAGGATAGAAAGGCTATAATGACTTTTTGTTGTTCCCTTTTTATTTCATTCTGTCTCGGTTTTGTTTGGCGTCATCTTGTTGGGTTGTATTATACTAGAAATATGGGATCAGAAATTAGCAAAAAACAAACTGAAAGAGTGTTAAGTAAATTGTTAGAGGAAGGAGGCATCTCAGTAAAATCAAGAACAGTCAGGGCATACGTTGATACAATACAAAAATGTAGCCCATGGCTTTTTAAGGAGGAGTTGTTAAATATATCACAATGGAACCATCATGGTGAAGATTTAAAAAGAATAGAAAAGAAAAGCCCAGGGACTCTGCCAGTTGGGACATTGCCATTGTGGACGTTCGTATCTTGTTTGCTTAGTCCAAAGCCTTCAGTTCAGACAATGGTAGAGGAAGGAGAAGACATAATGATTCAAGTAAAAGAGAAGGTCTCTCAAGTTAGTCAGACAGAGGAAAAGATTCAAGTAAAAGAGAAGGCCTCTCAAGCTAGTCAGACAGAGAAAGAAAGTGTAAAACAGAAAAAGCCATCAGGGGGAAAGTTACAACAGGAGACTGCTACTAACACCTTTCTATCACCAGAGG
>NW_025999945.1:7559492-7567982 GCF_001458135.2 Marmota marmota marmota
AATCCTGAAAACTCAAAAATCAAAACTACAATATCAAATCTCATCTCTCTCTCTCTCTCTCTCTCTCTCTCTCTCTCTCTCTCTCTCTCTTTAAAAAAAAAAAAAAAAACAGATTTTCATTTTCTGACCACTGAGTTTTTCTTCCTAAAATTCAATAATTTAACCTACATATATCTTAATGCCAATTATCCTACATTACACATTTTATTTTTTTTCTAAGATAAACTACCTTTTTAATCTCCAATTTTGTTTTTATTTAGTTGAGAAAGTTGTCTTTTATATATTTGGTCAATATTTTTCCTATATCTAAAGGTACCTAGTAGATGTGCAATAAATACTCTTTGAATGCATAGATATATTTGAATACTTTTCTGTTCCATTTACTCTGCTGTCTTCTTCACAAAATCTATTCCATATGTTGATTATGATTTTTCTGTCTTCACTTTGCCTGTTTTTTTTAATAATCTTTTAAATATCTTTACCCTTTCTGTTTTTTTTTTTTACTCCCCAGGAAGCATATGAAAAGGTTTTTTTATGCTTTATGCTAGAGTACACAAACAAAATATCCAGGATTTTTGAATTTCAAAATCATAAGAATTAGCATGAAAACATCATTAGTTAATTGATATTTATACTTAACAACTGGCAAATTGTGGCATTAGAGAAAAGCTGATCTTGAGGGCACCGTGGCACACACCTGTAATCTCAGTGGCTCAGGAGGCTGAGACAGGAGGATGGCAAGTTCAAAACCAGCCTCAGCAGTGGTGAGGTTCTAAGCAACACAGTGAGAAACTGTCTCTAAATAAAAATACAAAAATAGGGCAGGGGATGTGGCTCAGTGGCTGAGTGCCCCTGAATTCAATCCCTGGTACAAAAAAAAATAATAATAATAATAAATAATAATAATAATAATAATAATAAACTAATTAATTAAATGTCTTCTTTGGCAGATAACTGATTGAAGAAAAATTTAAAATAAAAATAAGCATCACAATTTCTAACTTAAGTTGATTTATGAATTTCAGATTATGAGTTTTTAGAGCTTACTTAAGAATTCAAACTGTACCTCACCTTTTTTCAAAATCTGTGTGATTCCTAAATTTTCATTTTGTGGTGCAAATAATTAAAATTCAGATAGAGGGGTAAGGGTCTCAAAGATGATGCAATTAAGAAGAGGGGTACAACAGAGACCAGAACACAGCAGGTTATGACAGGTGTGGGCTTGGTTTGAACCAAGGTAACTTACAAGAAAATACAGGGCAGCTGTGGCAAGAAACAGAATCATCAAGGTTTCACTCTTCTTTATCTTCAGTATGTTTGTCAGAATCTCGTTTCATAGTATTTCCAAATGAAATCATACTTCACTCATTTACTGATACAATCAAGCTTAAAGCACAAACACAAAGCCCTACTGTTATCGTCTTCATCGTTGTTGCTGCTGTAGCCTTCATCATCGCTGCTATCACCTTCATTGTGGTCACCTTCATCTTCATTGCCCTAGTGGTTGTCATCGTCGCCCCCTTCGTCATTGTGGTCGTCACTGTCGTTGTGGTCATCGTCACTGTGGTCGTCACTGTCATTGTGGTCATCATCATTGTGGTCTTCGTCGCCTTCATTGCGGCCCTCCCCATCACCATGATCATCACCTTTTAAATCTTCCTGGGTTTCCTCATCATCTGCACCTGTTTCATCATCCTCTTCTTTCTTAATCTTTTTCTTTTCTTTGATTTTATGATTAAACATCTCAGCCAAGTGTCTCTGGTGATTTTTTTTTTTTCAGGACTTTCATGACAACCTTCATTGCCTAACTTTGGCCCATAATGGTTGACCAGGATTTCAGCAGTATGTTCACTAAAGGAGGTTTTCTTAATATCCCCCCTGA
Organism: Marmota marmota marmota; assembly: GCF_001458135.2. Lineage (NCBI taxonomy): Eukaryota > Metazoa > Chordata > Mammalia > Rodentia > Sciuridae > Marmota > Marmota marmota. Next base: position 7,561,375 of record NW_025999945.1, read on the forward strand.
TAATATTTTTTTAGCTTGACAAGAGTAAGTTTACTCCTCAATTCTTCATCTACTAGTTTTTGAAGAGAATTTGGCAGGTGCTTATGCACCATTTTGTGCATCTTTGAAGAAGTTGACCAGTGTGTCTTGCTCTTATCTTGCGGTTCTCTCCAGCCAAGGGCTGGATGTCAAGGATTGGTGGAGTCGATGCAGGGACATACAAGAAAGCATCCATTCTCGTTGATGTCCTTGGAGCAAACCCCTGTCTTTGCCCTTTCCATTTGGATTTGTGAAATGGCTGTGTTTTCCAAATTTATACTATTCCTGTTACTTATAAAGTGTATTTCATTTCTACAATGACTTTATTTTCCTGCAATTCTTCCCTAAGTTCTATTGACATACTATTAACTTCTTGCTTGATGTATTCTTTCTCAGAACTTTTTGAACTGTCTTTTAGAGAAAACATTGTAATTTTTAAAAAAATACATAGGTTCACTGCCTTCCTATATTTTAGGTAATGCTTTTTTAATCTACTTTTTGTAGTATGTTTTTTAATCTACATCTTTAAAGTAAAAACAGTGATTCATCTTTAAACAGGGCTAAGGAATAATGTGAAGGGGAATGATCAAGGGCAATTACCATTGTAAATTCAGTTTATTGTGGGCACAATCTCACGAAGCCTGTTACTACCTGCAGGTGGGCTGGAGCTCTTGTATGTTAAGCTAACAGTTTAAATTGAAATACAAGGAAAGGGCCATTTGGACACCTTCATTTGCTCTACAAAGATGCTCATCACCAACCTTCCTTGCTGATAAAATATTTTTTTTAAAAAGAGATTGGAATATATATATATATATATCTGTGCTATGGACTCATCCCTCTCAGAAATAGATTAATCTTTTTCCAATCTTCCATAGGAACAAGAGCTCCTAGAGGTATTAATGTCTGCTCAGTGTTGTTCTGCATCACTGTGAAATATTTCCTCCTCCCCAGTGAGATACTGAAATGGTAATGAAGACAGTTGGTGAATAATAAACCCAGGGATAAACAGGGGCAAAATTAGTTAGAAGCAAAAAAAAAAAAAATGTATAACTGAGAGGGATTTGGGGAGAGAAAGGGGATGACTCATACTCAAAATTATGCAGCAGGCAGAGTTAAGTATATAAGAAATTCTAATATTGGGATATGCAGTTTAAGTATGGCAGAATTTCAGAAATGATCTGCGCCACTAGGCAGACAATAAATTAAGCTCTGATTATACACAGTCATCCTCCCGACTTACATTTCCAGGACCGACACAAAAAAGCCAAAAGCAGAACAAGGATTCAAGTCCCAGGCTTGACTGCTCTGCTCCTCCCCCAGAGCCTACTCCTACTGATCTTGGGAAGCTACAGTGGGTTTCAGAGCAGGAGCTGAGAAGGATGGTAAGGTCCATGTACAGGCTGGAGATCAAAGGTCCATAGGGAGGACATGGCTGATGCAGTTGGACAAAGGGCAAGTTCATAGGTGGGAGGACTTCATGCTGTGCCTTGGAGGTCTGATGCAGCTGACAGTAAAGTCCTTTCTACATGGTGAATATATGAGCAGAGCTCCCCAAGCTCTTCATCCTGCTACTAGTCAAATGGGTCTTAGACACTGTCAGTGAAGGGTCTCTCTTAGAAAAGCTGTCCTTGCCATTGCAAACTACACTAGCTCTCCCTAACTCATTTCAGGAGCCCCCGTGGTTACTTGAAACCACAAGACAGTCCAAACCTTACACATACTATGATTTTTGCCTTTGTCTATTTACCTCTGATAAAGTTTAATTTTAAAATTAGAGAGAATAACAAAAAGTTGAACAACCACTGAAAGACATTTTAATAAAAAAAAAGTTACTTAAAACTTATGGATCATTTATTTCTAGAATTTTCCATTTAATGTTCTTGGACCAAGCCTAACCACAGAAACTGAAATGGAAAGAAAAGCACCGTGAACTGGGTCCTGACAGGAATTGTAGGTCAGGTCTGCAGTAGGAGGGCCTCTGTGGCTTCTGCTCTCAGGTTCTTTCCTCTTTGGGTGAGAATACCGTTTGCAGCAGGGATGACTTACAGATTGCAGGCTGGTCTTGTGGCCATTTTATAGTTTCCTTGAACATGACAGGCTGTTCTTTCCCTTGGTTTTCATTCTTTTTATGGCTTCTGATGTGTTTTCAGGAAGAAAAGAGGATTAAAAGTGATTTTACACAGACATATGCTCTGGTATAGATAAGAACCCCAAAAGGCACGTGTGATAAAGGTTTGTCCCCAGATTGGTGCTACTGGAGGTTTGTGGAAGCTTTAAGAGGAATGGCCTCGTAAGAGGTCTTTAGGTCACTGTCCATGCCCTCAAAGAGGATAATGGGACCCAGCCCCTTCCTTTTCCTCTCCCTGTTTGGCTGCCAGTCATCAGGTGAAGAGTTTGGCTCTGTCAGGCACAAAGCCGTGGACAGAAACCTCAAAAGCTCCAAATCAACATAAACCTTTTCTATTTAAAAGTTGTTCAGCTCAGGTATTTGTTACAGTGCCAGAAAGTTTACTAACACAACATATTTAACCAGAAAGTTATAGTTTAATTTACTATTTAGCATATTTTGATTGTAATTAAGTGAATGTACAGAGGAAGTTTGATGGTTTAGAGCGTGAAGTATCAAGTAAGTTTAAATCCTGCCTCTATCACTATGAACTCCTGGATCATTGACTTAATAATTCTTATTTTTCAGTTCCCCTTATGAAAAATAAAGGTAATAGGATATCATTGATCAATTTATTTTCGGGCCATTCCATTAAATGAACATATGCCCTGGAGAATTTCTCTCTCTCTCTCTCTCTCTCTCTAACTCTAACTCTATCTCTATCTCTATCTCTATCTCTATCTCTCTTTCCCATCCTTGATTTCTTTCAAAGACTTTTAACATTTTTATGTATAAAGTCTTTATTCTATAACATACATTAGATGGCCATTTAGTATGCATAGTTGAATATGGGAAACAATGTTTACTTTATGAGCAATTTAAAGAATTTGAAGAGCAGTTCAAACTGGTAACAATTTTCATTTTATATACTAACACTAAAACCTAACCTATATGTAAGGTAGGGGTCCATAAAAAATGCATTTAAATGGAGTAACACCCATCATCACTAAGCACTATGTCCAGTATCCAAATATTATTTTCTCCACCCATCTCCCAGATCTCATTCATGGACTAACTCCTCTAACAAGTTCTTCTCTATCAATGGTAGTTGTAAGTCTGAGATCAAATGAATCAACAGAATTATAGAATATGTTTCCTTTTCTACAATCATTTCGGGCACTACTAAGTTTGAATAAGGTTTGAGTGTGTCCCCCAAGGGTTCATGTTTTGGTGGATTAGTCTTTAGTGTAGTGATGTTTTAGAGGTAGTGTGGGCATTTTTTGGAGGTGGGTCCTATTAGGATGTCCTTATGTCATTGAAGTCAGTACTCTTAGGAGTTAAACTAGTTCTCATGGGACCCCCTGGTTAGTTCTCAAAAGAAGGTTGTTATAAAAGAACCAAGACTGACCCCTCTCCCTGTCTTTGACATCCAGTCTCAAGATGTGATCTCTTCTTGACACTCATGCTTTCACCATTGTGACACATCTGCCATTAGATCCTCACCAGAGCTGAGCTGATGCCTGCATCATGCCCTTAAGTCTCCAGAAGGGTGAGCTAAATAAACCTCTTTTCTTCAAAAGTTAGCCTGCCTCAGGTATTTTGTCACAGTATCAAAATACAAACTAAGGCACCTAATGACATCCTTGCTGGAGCCATCTCTTAAACAACTAAGGAAATTAGCTAAAGACACTTTCCATTAACACTTCACTAGTCATATTTTCTTTTAGTTGAACTTTCATATTTTATCTTTAAAAGATGTCTCAAAAATAATTAGGACAGATATCTAAACTCATGTCATCTTAGACATTATGCATGTTCAAAGTTTCTGTCTAGCAATTTGAAACAATGTCAAGACAATTCAGTTTCTTGATTTCTTTCATTTAGCAATCACTTAAATAATTGAAACAAATTATCTAAGTCATATCCTTCCTTATTTATTCATAATTATCCAATAAATTGAAGTACTTTCCTGTACTTTTCAACCATAATATAATAAGTACTTTAATCAGATAAGTTTAAAGTTTAATCAACTAAGACTTCTATGTCTATGGAAATGTTTTAATAATCTAAATTAAAATCACCTATGATAATTCACTCACTCCTTTCAATGGTTTTAGGTAGTTCCAGGAGCTGAGGTTAACCTTTCATGGCTTGGTGTTGTATTAAGCCAAAATCATTTTTTTAAACACAACATAAATTGCATTTTAACATCTCTATAGATTTCCATATTGACAAGAAGAAAGTACAGCAAATTCACTAAGTAAATTTAAACAAAATTGCCTTGTGTTATTAACCATTTCATCTCCATATTTTAAGGATATGAATTTGCTTGCTTAAGAATCATCTGACAGACATTCTAGTGCTTCTATTTTGAAGGGCAGGTGGGCTCCATGTCATTAGAGTCTATACTGAACCAGCCAAGGTAAACAAACTATTTGCACTTTGGAAATGATCCATGCTATTGTTGAAATTCAATTAGTGTGTGCACATGCATGTCTGTTACAGAAAAGCAAAAGAATATAACTGGGTAGACAGGTAATTACAAGTAGGTAAATTCTGGACTACTGGGTTATCAGAGGCAAAAATCTACCAAGCCAGAAAAACCTCAGATGATCTTTCAGTTCACAGTAATATCAAATACTATGAATACCAAATACTGTGAACTGAGGCTTTTTTCCAATTATACATTCTATTAACATTTGAAAAAATGGCTTTTTGTTTTGTTTTGTTGTTTGTTTGGTTTGGTTTAGTACCAGGGATTAAACCCAGGAGCTCTTCCCCAGCCCTGAAAAATGTATAATAATACTTTCACTCAACCCTATTAAAAATGTATTTACCTCTAAAATTTTAAAATATAGAAAAGTATAAAAAGGATATAATAATAAATATCCTACGATGTCAATATTCAGAGATGATATACACACATAAATATGTGTATATACATTCATGTACAAGGACATAGGCAAATGAATGTTTTTGAATTAGAACTTTACTACTATGTATGCAGTTGCTTATCTGTAGTTCTTCACTCAAAATGATACCTTTCTTTTTCTTTTGTTTTCTTTTATATTGTTATAACAAATATATTGTTAACTATATTTCCAAAACATATTTATTGATAGCTATAAAATATTCCTATTAGATGAGAAACTCCGTGAGCATAGGGACTAAATCTAAAGGGTTCGGGTAACAGTAACAAACATACCATAATTTGTTTAACCTTTTCTCTCTTGTTTGATGTTCAGGTAATTTCCAAGGTACCACTGCCATAAATGTTGCCCTGTTATTAGATGAATAAACTTTCCCAGACTCCCCTTTTCTCCAATAGCTGTTTATTTGTTATCTCTCTTCTACCCTCAAAGAAAATTCTATTTTTCTAATAATTCTTTGAGCTTTCATGATACAGAGTAAGAAGGGAAGAGGTGAGGTTGAAGCTGAAGAATAAGAGCTATATTGGCTAGGACTGAAGGAGGAAATTTCTGAGATTTTTGGAGGATAAGATGCAATAGTAGTGGTGTTACAGAATAAAATAGGATTAAAAAAAAAAACTATTGCCATGGTGTGTGTAACCTCGTCACTGAGTTTTTAAAATGCAAGTACAGAAACTGAAGTAGATTCAGGGTTTTTGGCTTTTTTTGTTGTTGTTGTTGTTTGTTTGTTTTTTTTTGCCTGCCAATATGTGCTGGGAGCCATTAGCCAAGTAGGTATGACAATTTCCTTGCCAGCGTACCCCATGTTGCAGTGACATTGAATGTAGGTGACCTTGTTCAAGGACCAAGGCGGATTAGGGCATTCCCGGTTTAGGTTCCAGGTTTAAGGTTTAAGATTATTCCTGCTGGGAATAGGGCGTATCCTGCTGCCTGAGTTCCCCTTCAGTTCTCACGGGATTCAGACAATATATTTGGGAGATAGAAGCCCAGTGGAGGTGGATTTGGGCAGAGAACGTGGATTTGGGCAGAGAACGTGGATTTCCCCAGAACGTGATTGTAGACGGCTGGTGTGAGTTCGGGAATAAAGAGTTGCTGTTTGAATCTACAAGCTGTGTGGTGGCTCGTGATTGTGTGCCCAGCCAGACTGCGGCATCTGTGCCCAGCCAGACTGCGGCATTTGGCGTCCCGTGCGGGGAACTTCTGAAGCTTAGAGGTAAGTGAAATTTCTCACCCTTGAGGAAGAGCGAAAGAATGGGTGACCAATTCAAAAAACAATATGCTCTTGTTTTGATTTATTTTGTTTTTATTTCAAGTTGCCTGTTCCTAGAACTTTCTCAGGCAAACCGGGGAAAACGGTTGACTCAAGGTTTGAAGTTGTTCACCTCCGAGCAAGAAAAATTGTTAGAGGAAAGAGGCACCCCAGTAAGACCAAGAACAGTTAGGACATATGTTGATACAATACAAAAATGTAGCCCATGGCTTTTTAAAGATGAGTTATTAAGTATATCAATGGGACCATCATGGTATCCTGTAGAAGGATTTTTCTTCAA
>NW_025999945.1:7574747-7647805 GCF_001458135.2 Marmota marmota marmota
GAAGATGATTTGACTCAAATCCATAACAGCTGATATCCAGAACTCCAGCTTGGCCATTCTTACATCTGTGACAGTGATTAACTAGTGATGCAATTTTTATTTCCTTGCCAGCGCACCCCATGTTAATTGTGGTAGTGCTGGCATATCTTTGCTGATGGTGTCACCAGTGATGCAATTTTTCCCAAGGAGCCGTCAATTGGCTTGGTGTCGTGGCATTTCTGTATCCTCCTCCCTTCTACTAGTGATGGTCTAAAATTTGGGGGCCAATGGCTATATGCTGGACCGGTAGTCAGTGACAGGTATGATCCAATTGCAGTGGTATCAACCTAAGACAGGAGGCTGACGCGTAAAGGTCAGTTTTCCGATGACGGGTAAGAACCATATGTTGAATTGGACAACCTACCAGGCACGGTCCTTAAGCCACATTGCTTGTTGTTTAATTAATCAGAAGGGGGGAGATGCTGGGAGCCATTAGCCAAGTAGGATGACAATTTCCTTGCCAGCGTACCCCATGTTGCAGTGACATTGAATGTAGGTGACCTTGTTCAAGGACCAAGGCGGATTAGGGCATTCCCGGTTTAGGTTCCAGGTTTAAGGTTTAAGATTATTCCTGCTGGGAATAGGGCGTATCCTGCTGCCTGAGTTCCCCTTCAGTTCTCACGGGATTCAGACAATATATTTGGGAGATAGAAGCCCAGTGGAGGTGGATTTGGGCAGAGAACGTGGATTTCCCCAGAACGTGATTGTAGACGGCTGGTGTGAGTTCGGGAATAAAGAGTTGCTGTTTGAATCTACAAGCTGTGTGGTGGCTCGTGATTGTGTGCCCAGCCAGACTGCGGCATTTGTGCCCAGCCAGACTGCGGCAAATATGCATACCTGAGTATTAGGTAGCTTAACTTTTGAAATAAAGAAAACCCAAATCACAAAGACTTAACACCACTAAAATTGATTTTTCACTCCTGTCTCTGCAATGGTGTGTACACTGAATAGACATCATGTGATAATTGGGATACTCAGATCCTTCTATGTGGTGGACTTCCCACAGGGGTCTTTCCACGTTCTACCCAGAGATGAGGAAGCAGAAGAGTATGGAAGAGTCTATGGGAGTTGCAATGGGCCTCTGGAGGTGGCAAACATCACTTTTGCTCCATTCCAGTGCTAAGAACTCGGTCACATGTTCCTCATGTGAAATTTTTAATGCAGTTTGTTGTGGCACTGACAGCCAACCTCTGCTATCATTCCCTATTCCGTAAAGGTCTTAGCACAACTGTTATAAGGTGTCAGTGTGTTCCCCTGGCCAAATGAAGGACACAGGGCCCAGGTAAGGCTATTGACATAGCCTTCCTAGGTATTTGAATTTTTAGTAAAGTGAAAGAAGGATGGAAGTGAATTGGAGTTGATTTACCCTGATGGTCATGCCCTGTCAATCTCTTCATTTTTCCCCATAACCTGAATACCCATTTATATAAGAGCTAGACATTCAGCTTTTCCTCCATACCCATGATATGCCCACATTCTTCAATAAAGTCCTTTTTCCCCCCTAACTTGGCCACAACTATCTTTTGTTACTTATGACCAAAGGACCCTAGCTAACATAGGACGTGAAGTATTTTGAAATTATGTTTGGTTGTTATCATCATTCATCAGTGTTTCTCTGCACACAATATCCCTTTTGGGTAGTGGCTTTATAAGTTTTACACAAATAAAGTTGAGATAAATTGATTTGTCCACAAACCTTTACTCTTCTTGATTATTTTCTTAGGTCAAATGCCTAGATCAAGCACATTTTATTGTACTGCAATATTAATAATGTACTTAGGCCATTTAATATCAACATAAGATCTTTTCATATGATAAACATTCCATTTCAGCTTTAGAAAATTGTTATTTTGAGCCAGGCTCAGTGACAAAAGCCTCTGATTCCAGCTACTCAGAAGGTGGAAGCAAGGGAATCACAAGTTCAAGGCCAGCCTGAGTGATGAAGTAAAATCCAGCTTCAAAATAAAATTTTAAGAAAGGGTTGGAGTTATAGCTCAGTGGTAGAGAGCACTTGTCTGGCATGTGCCAGGCCCTGGGTTCAATCCCTAGTACTGAAATTTTAAAAAAGGGAAAAAGAAAAGAATGTTTTCACTATTCTGAGTAATTCAAACACTAGAACACACCATCTAACTGTTAATGCTAAAGTTAGATGAATGAAGCTAATCATGAATGAACAAACCCCTGTAGAAATTGCAGATGCAGTATAAGCTTTCCTAGAGAGGGATGTCCTTAGCTGAAGGAGAAAGACAAGACTGTGTCATTCATTAGTGCAACTGTCTGCTGCTTATTTCACTTGAGGTGCAGTTGGCTCAGATCTGGGTTTCAGTGGAGCCCACTCTTCCCAACTAACACCCCTCCCATCCTCATCTCTCTCCCTCTACACCGTGTGGTCTCTGAGCCTTCCATAAACCACCAGGGCATATTAAGTTTTGCCCACATAAATTAGTCATGTCTTTATGAAATTGCACATGAGGTCTTGCTGTCACAAGGAGACACCTTCTTTTAGAAGGATTTGCTTGTCTTCTTGGCTTAGGAAAGGAAATAAGAAATTTCAGGATACAGACATTTGTGCTTTTTACTGAGAGAAAAAGCTTTTCTCAGCCTAGCATATTTAGGGTAATTCTTATACAATATTATGTTCAACTATGAAATTGGAATAGCTGTCATCTTTCACCATTTATTTCAGGTGTGACCAACATAGCCCAGGGTTTCTTACTGTCCTATTTGTTGTACTACTTGAGAAATACATTCTTTATTAAAATATTACCAGTTGCTAAGTATTATTTCGAACCAAAATATAATACATAGTTAATCCCCCATATCTGCATATGCCACATCTGTAGATACAAACAACTGATATTGCATCAGTACTGAACATGTGCAGATTCTTTCCACAGATCATTATTCTCTAACCACTACAAAATGACACTGTGAAGCATTTACATTGCATTAGGTATTATAACTGATCTAGACAAGATTTACACAAATTATAGGCAAACAATGACATTTTATATAAAAAGACTTGAGCACCTGTAGATTTTTTGGTATCCTTTGGGGTTCCTGGAATCAATCCCTTGTGGATATAATAGATAACTGTATAAAGAAGCACAAACATAAAATTAACCAAAGGAAAAAAAACGTTAGCCAAGTAATACCAAAGTACAAGCAAACAACCTTAACAAAAATAGGGTGGAGGGGAACCAAGATGGTGGGCTATAGGGAGTCTGTGTTCCTTGTCACTCTGTGACCTGGGATTCAAGCAGTGGGAATAATGTTTCTCTGTGAGTTATTAAAAGATCTCCGACAGCTGCTCCACGCAAGAATCCCAGCTGCCTTATACACACAGGTCCTCCAGCCTCAGCATCTAAGCAGAACCCCAGGTCACTTGCCCATGAAGGACCCCCGGCCACCTTGCCCAAGCAGGATCCACAGCATCAGTGCCCACACAGGACCCCAAGCTGCTGCTTCCATCTACTAGCCTGGGGCTCCCCTGGTTGCCTCCATGTTGGGAAGCTGCAACTGTTGCCTTAGTCCTCTTCAGGACAGAAATTGAACCTGGAGACAATGGACAGAGTCCTGAGACAGCCACCCTCACAACACCCTGACACCCCATCTCTGAAAGCAGCCACCTCCATCTTGGGACACCTTTGTTACCATCTTGGGTTATCCTCACTACTGGCATCGCCATCTTTAGTTGGGGTAACTCCGAGCTTGGGACACCAGCTGAGGCCTAGAAGCAATATCAAGGTACCTATAGTCCCTCAATTCCCCCCTCTCCCCCACAGCCACTAACTGGGCACAGTGCTTGCAGCTACGTGGGCAGTCTACAGCTCACAAAGCCTTGACCTGATCTGCCTGATATAAAACAGCTCTGTGCAACAGGTGAGCAGGCCCCAGAACACAGCCTACAAGACCTCTGGACAGAGTGGTTCCTGATTGGGAAGTAGAAATGAATGGGGTGAGTGAGATAGTTTAGAGACTAAATTAGAGACCAGGAATTGTGAGGCCTATGGGAGATATAAAGAGATAAAACCCACATCACAGGAGTGGGCCCCAAAGGAGATTCTTGGGGTGCAGTCTTCCAACAGGGACCGGAAAGTGCTATACCCTACCTCCAGGAGTTCCACTCCCAAGACCAACCCTCCCACCCTAATAACCTTCACCATCCTGAGGTTAGAGATGCCAGCAAACAACAGACAACCCCACCTACTGAATGAGAATGGAAGCAGGAAAAATACTGAACCAACAGAAACAATCCTTTAATTTTCCACTGAGATTTTTTCTTTTCTTTTCTTTCTCTTTTCCTGCCCTCTCATCCCCAACATTTGTGAAACGAAACACTTTTTCATGCATTAGGCTATAGAGGCCTGGGATGTTTGAATAGTATATTATAGTTGTGTTGTATCTTCTTTTATCTTCTATTTTTACATTTTTTCTTTTTCATAATTTTTATGTTTGTTTGTTGTACTCTTAGAAGATGGAAAGATCTGCCTTGTTCTTGGATAGGCAGAATTAATATTGTCAAAATGACCATACTACCAAAAACACTATTCACATTTAATGCAATTCCAATCCAAATCCCAGTGACATTCCTTATAGAAATTGAAAAAGCAGTGAGATGAATAGAGAGCCTACATTTTGGGAGCAAATCTTTTCCCCTCACACATCATATAGAGCACTAATCTCTAGGGTATATAAAGAACTCAAAAAGCTAAGCACTGAAAAAACAAATAACCCAATCAACAAATGGGCCAAGGACCTGAACAGTCACTTCTCAGAAGATGATATACAATCAATCAACAAATATATGAAAAAATGTCCAACATCTCTAGCAAATTAGAGAAATGTAATTCAAAACTACTCTAAGATTTCATCTCACTCCAGTCAGAATGGCAGCTATTATGCATACAAACAACAAAAAGTGTTGGCGAGGATGTGGGAGAATAGGAACACTCATACCTTGCTGGTGGGACTGCAAAATGGTGTAGTCAATATGGAAACCAGTATGGAGATTTCTTGGAAAACTTGGAATGGAATCACCATTTGACCCAGCTATTCCTCTCCTCAATCTATAACCAAAGCATATACTATAGGGACACAGCCCACAGCAATGTTTTTAAATCCTTAGGGTATAGACCAAGGAGAGGGATAGCTGGGTCAAATTGTGGTTCCATTCCCAATTTTCCAAGAAATCTCCATACTGCTTTCCATATATGCTGCTACAAACAGCATTTAAAGGACTTAAAAACATTGTTTGTTAAGTTTATAAATGTTTATAGCAGCACAATTCACAATGGCTAAACTGTGGAATCAACCTAGATGTCCTTCAATAGAAGAATGCAAAAAGAAAATGTGGCATATATACAACATGGAATATTACTCAGCAATAAAAGAGAATAAAATCATGGCATTTTCAAGTAAATGGAAATAATACTAAGTGAAGATAAAGAAGATAATACTAAGTGAAGTTAGCCAATCCCAAAAAAACCAAATGCCGAAGGTTTTCTTTGATTATACGGAGAATGATGCAAAGTGGGATAGAGAGAATGAGACTAATAGACAAACTCTAGATAGGACAGAGTGGTTGGAGGGGAAGGGAGGGGGCATGGGCTTATTAATGATGGTGGAATGTAAGGATCATTATTATCCAAAGTACAGGTATGAAGACACAAATTAGTGTGAATATATTTTGTGTATAACCAGAGATATGAAAAATTGTGCTCTATATGTGTAATAAGAATTGTAATGCCTTCTGCTGTCATAATAAATAAATAAATAAATATGAAAGTGCTTTTAAAATACCACCTCCCAAAAAGGCATGGTAGAACCATTTTATGAGAAAATTTATAAACAAATAATATTTATTTATATAAATTATTTTGCTAAGCCCCTGAGATAAAGGGATATTTCTAAATAAGTGTTACAAATAACATAATTCCCCACATCCAATTAAGCAAACAAAGAAAAGCTACTGACAAAATTCACTTATGATGTGAATTTGGTGTTAACATACCTTATATACAAACAGAGATATGATAAATGGTGGTATAAAGGTGTATTAAGAATTTTATGCAAAAAAAAATGAGAGCTCATGCATAATGGCATAATGTGGTGTGAACATACTTTATATACAGAGTTACAAAAAATTATGCTGTGAATGGATAAGTATAAGTGTAATGCTCTCCACTATTATCATCTATATAATAAATAAATAAATAACTGGCTTATGAATATTGACCTCCCCAAAAAAATATCCTAGAGAAAACATTAGGAAATAGAATTAAATGACATGCTCAAAGAATATTAGATTGTCAAATATTGTCATTCTAGACTTCAAGTATAATTTTATAATAGTAAGTGAATTAACATACTCTCTTAGCTGCCCTGAACAACATTTTATTCATTCGAAATCTATTCTTGATTTAAAGAAAACAAATTGTGATATAGGTTTGGATGGGTACTGCCTAAATATGATTTAAAAATACATTTTGCAAATCTAAGGCCACAATTATATTTAGTGAAGAAATAATGGAAGTCTTTCCATTAAAGTCAGAAATAAGATAAGGATGTCTTGCATCATCACAATTATTACATATTGTTCTGAACATCCAAATGAATGCAATTAATTAAGAAAATGAAAGGAGAAATACAAAATGGAGGATTAAAAATTATTGTTCCAGCTAGTATAATTTTATATAATTTATACTTTTCTGTGAATGTCAGGGGGAAAACACTGAACATTTCTGAAATTATTAAGAATCAGTGTCAAGTGCTGTGGTATACACCTATAATCCTAGTGGTTCCGGACCTGGTCATCGAGGTCTGAGTGAATGTACATCTGCTGGACATAAAGCCTAAGGCTTAAGATTTTTGAACTTAGCATGCAGAGGGAATGTATGTCATTAGCCTGTCAGGATTAAGTGTGTTTTGCAGTGCTTAGAATTAATCTAGAATTGTTTGCTGTGAATTGATTATGTCTATTGCAGCGCCCAGCATTAAGGATTGCCATTTTCTTGATTAAGAACCTATAGAGTGAAATTATATTGAGTACTTTGAGTGAAAAAAATCATTGAAAGGGGCAGAAATGCATGGACGTTCTTTATTTCTCCCCTCGACTGCATACGGTGCAATTTTGCACCCCTTGCGACGCCCTGTCTCTAAATAAAATACAATATAGGGCTGGGGATATGGCTCAGTGGTCAAGTGCCCCTGAGTTTAATTCTTAGACCAAAAAAAAAAAAAAAAAGAATCGGTAAGGATCAGTAAGGTAGCTAGTTTCAAAATAGGTACATAGAATGCCATTGTTCTTTTCACATAGCAGTGATAAGCATTTAGACCAACACATTAGCAATGGCAATACCATGTTAAAAAAAAACTAAAAAGAAAATACCATGTTAGAAAAAAACTAGAAAGAAATATACAGCATTATGAATTATAAGATTCTACCAAGAAAGATGAAATAATGATTGAATAAGTAAAAGACATAGCTTATTTCTGGACAGGAATATTTGGTGTTGTAAAGATGTCGATCTCTTGAAAAATTTACTATAAATTTTATGTAATCCTACTAAAAATCTCAACAGGGCTAGTTTAGAATTTTTTTTTAAATTATTTAAAAACTCATCCATGAAGATACTAACAATAAATATGAAAGGGAGGGAAACACGAACACATTTCCCTTACTGGATAATAACGCCTTGTACTTAGCAATAATTATAACAATCATAACAACATAGATGGCAACACAAGGAAAAAACAAACAGCAGAGAATTCCACAAGCAGACTCAAGTACTAGCAGAATTTATTGTATAATGAATGCAGCATTTCCAATCACAGGAAAACAATAATGATTCACTAAAATCTTTGGGGCAACCTTGTTACGGGAAAAAATTAAATTTCACAAATTAAGTTCCAATCAGATTAAAATTTGTTATAAATATAATAAATGAAACAAAAGAATTAGTAAACACTTTTAATAGCAATTGTGTCGAACAAGATTTTCTGAAATTGACACCATAGCCAGAAACCAGAGAGGAAATATACGTGGAATTTAGATATTTCTGGACAACAAAAATAAAATACCACAATTACAGAAGTGTGAAAGATACAGGGGGAAAAAAACATTTAGTAACACACATGATGGATTAAAAAAAAATTTCTACTATACAAAGAGCTCTTCCAAACTCATTGCAAAAAGAAAAATGATTCTTAGTCAATCCACAGAAGAAATTAAAATGGAGAAAATAGAGGTTCTGTTTCATTATTTTCTAAAATGCAAACAGAAACAATAAAAGAAATAATTTAAAACCATCAAGCTGACATCATGAATGAAGACATAGAAATTAGCCAAGGGGAAGAAAATAGGTATTATCAAAAACTGATGATGAGTATCAATGAATACAACCATTCAAGGAGGCACTTTTCTCAGTCACATCACAATTACAATAAATGTTGTGATTTTTATAATCAGTTATAAATAAGTACTATTTGATCCAACAATTGCATCTCTAGAAATTTTGTACAAAGAGATAATTACACAATAGGGAAAACATATGCTTAAATACGCCTACGGTTGTCTTTTTAAAACCTAAATTAGAAGCACAATACCAAATATCCATCATTAGATGGTATAATAGCACCGTAAAAATATAGATATAGCTTTTTATCTATCAATATAGAATCACAAGGAGAGGTTGAGAAGCCAGAATACAGAAGGTCATTTTCCAAACTGCCCCCAACGCAGGACCAGGAAAGATGACAAACAGCCTCTCTTTGAGGTCATTTTTTTTTTAATTCTTACTGGAATTTAATACTGGACTCTCAGAATGGCCTAGGTACACAGAAGGACTGATAGAATAAAATAAAGAAAGGTAACCCACCGCAGCACCAGCAATCACCATGCGCATCCACAGCAGTCGGTCCAAGAGCGAGACTATGAGCATCCACATTTCGGGTGGCACTGAGGAATATCTTGAAATGAAGATTATAAATGAAGATACTCTCCATATAATCCAGTATGCGACCTTTACTTAGCTTTCTTATAAGAGGGATGCTGCGCGTGACTGCGCAGAACACTGTCCGGCGCCATCTTTTCTGCACTGCGCTACGGCAGCCCGCAGGCTGTCTGTCCATTAGGTAATAGCCAGCAATGCGCAGTGTACGCAACTACCAGCAATGCGCAGTGAATGCAGGCAAAGTCACGTGTGTTATAAATAAACAAAAGTTCACATAAAAGCAGCTTTTTCTTTCACTGTTCTGGGCAAGTTAACGCTTAAGGATACCCCTTGCGAAAGGGAGAACTTCTTCTCCCCTTTCTTTTATTATTATTTTAGGGTCTTGTTTAAACTACTTCCAAAGCAGACAAGAAAGCAAAGGGTAGTAGTTAACGCGTAGAAAAGAGTTTGAATCCATCCCATTTATTGATTCTTAATATTACTTCTTACGCTTTAGGGGTCTTGTTATAGAAGTCAGATCCTAAGCCCGCATGGGGGAGATATGGACCTACTTTTTCTTTTAGTAGGCGCAAGGTCTCTGTTCTAATGCCCATGTCTTTGATCCACCTGTTAGTGTAGACGAGAGACATCTCAGAGTTCAAGCAAAGGTTTATTGAGAGAATATCTGCGAGGTTGCCCTTCTGCCAGGTGCAGCATCCTGCTGGAAAAAAATCTTCATGATATACTCATGTTCGATGGAGTTATTGTAGGCAGAGAGGAGGCAAGGCACTGAGACAACTGGAAACAGTTTTATTTGGCTGCAGCTAGGTTCAGAGGACACAGCTTTTGCTGTAATCAATCAATCCTGCGAACCCCAAGTTCGGGTAGTTTCAGAACTTTATACCCAGCATATAAGAGGAGGGGTTCAGAAGTTTACAGCCTAGGGCTGGGGATGAGGCTCAAGCGGTAGCGCGCTCACCTGGCATGCGTGCGGCCCGGTTCGATCCTCAGCACCACATACAAACAAAGATGTTGTGTCCGCCGAAAAAACTAAAAAAATAAATATTGAAATTCTCCCTCTCTCTTTAAAAAAAAAAGAAGAAGTTTACAGCCTACAAAAGTTCACATAAAAGCAGCTTTTTCTGGGCTGTTTTTTCTGCCCACTGTTCTGGGCAAGTTAACGCCTTCCCAAGGGTAAGGACCCCTTCCCAAAGGGTACCCCTTGGGGAACCCCTTGGGAAGGGGTCCTTCCCCTTTGGAAATACCCCTTGGGAAAGGGAGAATTTAACTTCTTCTCCCCTTTCTTTCCTCCTGCTGCCGGCTGTTAGCATAGAGCCCAATTGGTAACTTCTTGCTAGCAAATTGCCGTAAACCATAAACATGCCATTCCAAAGAATATCTGCCCATTGAAAAAGATTAAAATTTCCTCAGATACAACATTTAATGTATCTTGATTTTAAAACATACGATTTTGTATTCCTACTAAATGTTTTAAATTTCATACATTTGCTTTTTTACTTAATATTTCCTCTTTACACTAATTTGAATGTCATTATTGAAATTTTGAGTTTGTGTTGTATTATCAGTTTTTTTCCTACTTATTCTTATTTTCTTACATGTTTATTTATTTTTTGAGAGTAAAATCATTGCATATGCAGGTAAATGGATGGAGGTGGAGAATATAATACTAAGTGAAGTAAGCCTGTCCCCAAAATTCACAATAGCTAAATTGTGGAACCAACTTAGATGACCTTCAGTAGATGAATGGATAAAGAAAATATAATATATATACACAATTGAATATTATTCAACATTAAAGAGAATCAAATCATGGCATTTTCAGGTAAATGGATGGTGTTGGAAAATGTAAAGCTAAGTGAAATAAGCCAATCCCAAAAAACCAAATGCTGAATATTTTCTCTGATATAAGGATGCTGATTCATAATGGGGTTGGATGGGGGATTGTGGGAGGAATATAAAAACTCTAGATATGGCAAAGGGGAGTGAGGGGAAGAGAGTATATATAATAGGGGACAGGAAAGATGGTGGAATCAAGTGGACATCTTTACCTTAAGTACATGTAGGAAGACATGAATAGTGTGACTCTGTGTACAACCAAAGACATGAAAAATTGTGCTCTATTAGTGTAATATGAACCATGCCAAGTGGTTCTGGTTAAGAAATCTGTCAGGTGGTCTCAGTCTTCAGTCCCATAGTGACCGGCACAGATAAAAGCAGCAGGCAAAGGTAGCATCTTACTTCAAGAGGTCTCAGGGTTTCTATATGTGCTTCTTCTGAAGCGGGGCCATGCCGTATGGGCTTCCTCACAGCATGGCAGCCACAGGTTGTGCCTTCTACTAAACAGAAGGCTCAGGGCTCCAGTAAGCAAGCAGAAAGTTGCATCCTCCTTTCAGACCGAGTTTCAGAAGTCATGCAGCACCTGTCTGCTGAATTCTCTTGCTTACAACAAGTGAGGAGTTACTGCAGATTCAGTTGGGAAGAAAGAAGGCTTTTCAGCTTAATGTGGAGTAATGTTCTAGAAGTGTTCTATGTGGGACAAAACCTTAGGGTATAGCACTGGTTCTATGTGGCACAAAAGATACACTGCAGTTGTCTTTGGGGAAAAAAATTTAAAACATGAAGATGAAACCATTGTTTAAAACTAAAATGTAAAGTTATTTTAGTGATGACAATAATCCATTTGTATGTCTTCAATAGAACTCTTTCAAAGAGTTTAAGATAAAAATTCTAAATGATCAGAGAGTGTAGTCTCAGTTTCATCTGCAGAATTCTTCTTAGTAGCTGTACCAGAAAGGTCTTCCTTTGCCCTTCCAGCCCCTCTTACCACATTCTCCTTGTGAGACTAATATTTAGGCCATGTGGACGAGCTCCTGTGCCTTCTCGCTTTAGCTTGGGTTGGACCAGTGGGGAAGCCTGGCAGGATATGGGAGGGCAGAAAGGGAAGGACATTGGCTTTCCTCTTCCCTCACTGTGACCTTACCTAGCCAAGGATGCCTGCTACACAAGGCTGTTCCTCCCATGGGTCTGTGACTTCTCCGTCCCCATGTTCTTTTGTGGTGACATGACAGCAGCTTCTCAGAGGCTAACCTTATTTCCTCTATGGGTCCCCTACATCTTTGCAGAAAAATCCCTGAATAGTGAGGCGGTACAGAGAATAATGGAACAACATACAACCATGGTATTTAGACCAACATTCAAGTAGGTTTAGAGCTGACTTGCTTGCCTTTACTTTACAAGTTAGCAGGAAGAACTGAGATGGCCTATCAGAGATATTCCCACTCTGGGGAATTAGGCTGCCAGCAGCTAAAAGTGCAGGAGAGAGGTATCAGGAAAATCCCCTGTTGTGAAGGGTCATGGCACTGGCCCTGGGGATCCGTGATCCACTGCAATGTTCTGTGCAATTCCCTGTACTGCAAAACACACCTTCAGTGATGTTTGCTCAGTGCTACACCCCGATCTTATTTGACTTAAGCAGGGCCCAGACTTACTCTTGTGCAGCAGAAATGGAATAGCAGCACAAAGGAGAGTCTGGTGACCAGACAGCACAGAGTGACCTACAAAGAATAGAGAATGGCTATACAGCAATAGTTGACTGAGGTGGTAACTGAATGGAATTAGGTCATGGGTGATTCCACTGTGGTATCTCAGACATGTAGGGAGGAAAAGATTATAAAACCCAGGTTATCCATCTGCCACATGTGATGCATTGTGTCAAAAGACAGGTGACTCTGAATATCAGGACACCTGGCTTTCACACATAGTTTTAAGCCACTTTAGGTGAATTTATTTCTTGCACATCAAGCCCCATCTTGGCCACATCCTACATTTTAATGATATGGATAAGTGAGAACTCCCAAAGTCATTTTGCAATCTTAACAATCTTATCAATTTCAATATTACTACTTATGCCAGACATATATTGCATGGAAAAAACAGGCATACTTTGTTTTCCACATAGAAATGGATGAAGGGACATTTCCTTGTTTACAGGTAAGAAATAACTCAATCTTAAAAAAAAAAAGAAAGAACTCATTCTTTTGCAAAGTATCCACAAAAAAAAGTAGTGTGCAAACTGGTTGTGGAAAATAGTTTTATAAAATTTCAGTTGACTTTTTATTTAATCAAATCTTTATTTAAGATGACTATGAAGTTAATTTCATCAAAAATAATTCTATTTTTCCAATGATTCTAATTACTGAAATCTTCCTAGCAGAAAAAAAAGATTGGTTTATCAAAAATTAAAAATAAGGGATCAAAAGGATCACAAGGAGAGCTAGAGCTTTGGCACAGAATTTCCCCTTCATACAGGGAAAGCTCATGCACCTCTATCCTTTCCCCTCCTCTTCTCCAGATAAGAAAAACTCCTTCTACATGCAAAGACTCTACTCCACAATCACAGTACTTCTTATTCACCTCCTCTCCTATGGGTATCTGTAGTGTCTCCTAAAGATCAGTTATAAATGTTACAACTTGCCAAAGGTGCCCTCCTCCCTTTAACATGAACTTCTGCAGCACAATTAATTCTTTAGTGTTTCAGACACAAGAATGCTTGTATTTAAATTGACGGTTACCAGAAAAATAATCCCATTTCTAGGATTTTCTACTTTCATCTGCTAATGGATTAATAAATGTAGTTGTGGATAAAGAGAGACAGATTTATCTTTATACTTTTTGCACCCCCACCTAAAATCATGCAGGTCTAGAAAGTCCCCATCTTACCAATCGTAGCAACACTGGACAAATATTCTCAGGAATTCCAACTGTCCACATTTGTAATGTGTGATGCACCTACTTCATGCCATAATTAGTAGGTAAAGACACACAAAATGTCATGCAATAAGGATGGTGAAGCAAAATGTCTGCTCTTTAAGACATAAAGAAGTTATTTGTAACAGAAAGACTAGGAGAGCCTTTGGAATGTTCCTTTGGGCACAGGATCGCTCTAGGCAGGATTCTCTTGGTTGCTGGTGTCAGAAATCTAATTCGAACTAACAAGTCAAACTGAAATTTATTAGTTCCTCCATCTGGCAAAGGTCAGGGTGAAGTGAGATTCAGACCCCACAGTATTCATGGATACGTGTTCTTTCCCTTGACTCTGCTCCTCCCTTCATGGGCAGCTGAAAACCTCAGCAAGGCAGACATCACCAGGAAGGCTTTCCTTTTAAGCACTCATTGTTCAAAGACTTTAGCAAATAGGCTGTGATATTAGATGGCCTTCATTTGGAAGAAAGGCCAATATAAAGGTTTTTGCGTTGCTGTTAGGGATATAAATTGGTCTAACCCCTTCATTAAAATATTTAATAGAATTTACTGGAGCTAAATGTACAGAGTGTGTGACTCAGCTATTCCATTCCTGAATACACTCCCATAAGAACTGACTGCTTATGTTTACAGAAAGACACACACAAGGATGGTCATAGCAGCAGCATCCACAATAGTCCCTAAAATGGAAACAATCCCATCATCCTTCGACAACAAAATGGAAATATTATAGTATAGCTATTCAATGGAATATAGAAAATTTGGGGGAGGGGGAACACCTAGTGCTATACACAGCAACATGAGTGGATATCATTAACAGAACTTTGAGTCAAATAAATCAGAGAGAGAAAAAGTACACAGTACATCATTTCATTTGTGTGAAGTTCAAAAAGAGCCAAAGCTAAACTATGGCAATTGAGGTCAGAATATTGCTAACCTCTGGGGGTTTGGAGTGATGGAGATATAGTGATCTGTTGGAGCACTGAACATGCTCAATAATGAAGGGAGAGCGCTTAGTGTGGGCATGCACATAGGGAAAACTTTGAGCTTCCCAAAACATGTATCCATTTTTTGAATGTAAAATATCCCTCACAAAAAGTTTATAAAAGAAAAAAAATTAAAAGAAACAAAAGGTACCTGAAGCAAAACAAACAAACAAACAAACAAAAATGAGTGTGGGGGACTGAGAAGGAATAGCTAGTCTTACTAGGGAATTGTCTTCTGACAATAAATATGCCACTCCAAAGAATATCTGTCCAATGGAAAAAATTAAAATTTGGACAGAAGCAACATTTAATGTATCTTGCTTTTAAAATATTTGAGTTTGTATGCCTAATAAATATTTTAAATTTCATATGCTTGGTTTTTTTTACTTAATATTACTTAATATTTCCTCTTTGCACTAATTTGAGTGTCATTATTGAAATTTTGAGTCTTTGTTTTTATTATCAGTTTTTTTCTTATTATTCTTATTTTCTTACATGTTTATTTATTCATTGAGAATAAAACTATGGCACTTGGAGATAAATGGATGGAGTTGGAGAATATAAAGCTAAGTGAAGTAAGCCAATCCCCCAAATTCACAATAGGTAAATTGTGGAAGCAATCTAGATGCCCTTCACTAGATGGGTGGATAAAGGAACTGTGGTATATATACACAATGGAATATTATTCAGAATTAAAAGAGAATAAAATCATGACATTTGCAGGTAAATGGATGGAGTTGGAAAATATAATGTTAAGTGAATTAAGCCAATCCCAAAAAAGCTAAAGGCTGAATGTTTTCTCTGATATAAGAATGATGCTTCATAATGATTTTGGGAGGGGGAGCATGAGAGGAATAGATGAACTCTAGATAGGGCAAAGGGGAGGGAGAGGAAGGCAGTAGAAAAGAGGGTAGGAAAGATGGTGCAATTAGATGGACGTCATTACCTTAAGCACATGTATGAAGACATGAATAGTGTGACTGTGCTTTGTGTACAGCCAGAGACATGAAAAATTGTGCTCTATTAGTATAATATGATTTGTAATGCATTCTGCTGTCATAGATAACAAATCAGAATGAATTTAGAAGAAAAATAAGAGTAAAACCTCTCCTCTTTTCATGGAATTTCAGAATAAATTCCCAAAAATATGACAGGAGATGATTACAGGACTTCCTCATCACACGGAATATGCCTTGGGCCTCTTCTTCCACCCAGAGGAAGTCTGTTTTGACTTTAGTATTCTTTAATAAAGGTCTCATCAAAGTAACTGGTAGCCGGCCATGTCACCGATTCCTAATAGAAAGAGATTTCAGAAAGCTAGCACTGAGAAAAAAGCAAGTTGCGGGAGAATGTACATGATATAACACTACGTATAAAATTTAGTTATGTAAATTTTTAAAAGACACAAATATTGCATGTTGAATACATACAGGCATTGATAGGAAAGATGTAGAGGAAAGGCAGGAAAATGCCTTTGAAGTGGCACCCCCTTTCTCCACAGAAAAGCCTTCTTCACCATGGTTGATTTTAAGACTGTCAGCAAAAGAGTCCATTGTAGATAAACTTCCTATTCTCATGCCGCCCTGTTTACTTGGCCACTGGCCGAGAAGATACCAGCACTCCAGGTGCTGGACACCCCCTTACTAGTTTTGCACAAACATATCCAGTATAGTACTTTGAAGAAATGTGCAAACAAGGCCTCTGGCCTTGAGCTGAGCTTCACAGAGATGTCTATATTTTTAACATAAGTTACAAATGGGCCCAGCTGGCAGGGGGAAGAAAGAAAGGGGAGAAGAAGCTCTCCCCTTCTCAGGTGTTGTCCTTGAAGAGTTAACTTGCCCAGAACAGTGAAAGGAAAAGCTGCTTTTAAATGAACTTCTGCAGACTGTGAACTTCTGAGCCCCTCCCCTTACATGTTGGGTATAAAACTCTGAAACTCCCTGAACTCGGGGTTCAGGGGATTGATTGATTACAGCAAAGGCTGTACCCTCTGAACCTGGCTGCAGCCAAATAAAACTGTTTCCTGCTAAAAACTTCGGTGCCTTGCCTCCTTTGTCCCTACAACATTTTGGCGACCCAGAGGAGGTAGGGAAGGCTATTCTGCCTCTCTTGTCTCCAGGGGCCGGCTTCCCTGGGGCGATGGGGGACAGCAGTCCCCTTGGCGCGCCCAAGCCACTCTTGGCCTGAAGGAGGATCCACTCACCCAGTGCCCTGGGGCTGCCATCCTGGAGCACAACAGAACCCACAGGCAGCAGGAACCAGAATTAGGGTTTTGGAGCACCGCCCATCTGAACAGGTAGGACCTGGGTCCATTTGGTTTTGTAGCCCACCTGACTTCCCCTTCGAGGCCTAAGCGGGTGGAAGAGAGGCTTGATCACCTTCTGTTGGGTCCCGAGTACCCTCCAAAGTGGTTGGAGCTGAAACGAACCCGGGGAGTCTCCCAAGTAGTCTCTGTTTGGGGTCAGCGAGCAGAGGGGAAACCGTGACTCCCTTTTCTGTTTGGTTTAGAATTGTTGGAATTTGGGCGGTATAGAAATTCTGTCCTGGCCATGTCTGTGTGAAAGTGTGTGAATGAGACAGACAAAGGGAAGTGTTCTGACCCAACCCGAGGGCGGAAGCGAGTGCAGAGTCCTGATCCGCGGTTCCATGGCACCTCATACAGTCTATGGCAGAATTTCACCAACCAACATCTAGGTGGAAGCTCTAGGTCGGGGGTTGATACCGACCTGCAAGGCTAAGAGGGCCCTAAGTCCCTGAGAGGGGAGCGGCCGGAGATGGACGAAGCGAGTCTTGTCCTAAGTGTGTTTTGTTCTAAGTGTGCGACATCGATGCAGGGTGGAACATGGGAGGCACACTAAGGAAACCAAGCCTTCTGAAATGTGTGTTAGAAACCTTTAGGAAGGTTTTCCTGGTAACTGTGGGGTGAGACTCACTCCATAAAGGTTGCATACTCTGTGAATTAGAGTGGCTCACCCAAGACGTGGGCTGGCCACCAGAAGGATCTTTAGATGAGAGAGTCATTGCTGAGGTCCTTCGATTGTTGTTGGAACCCCTGAACCATTTCTCTTACATTGATTGCTATCAAGAGATAGTACAAAAACAGCCCCCTTGGTTGAGAGCCTGTCTAGATGGACTGTCCAAGCTGATGTTAACCAGGAGCATAATGGTCTCTAAGACCCAGCGGAAAGCAGCTAAACAGAAAACCTGACTAGGAAAGATAGGAAAGGAAACAGTTTTCCCCATGAGCCAGAAGAAACAGTTTTCCCCATGACCAACTTTGCCAAGACCACTGGGACAACAGACTGTCCCCTCAGCCCCCTTGTTCTCAGAGGCAACAAATGATGGCCCCCAATACTGGCTATTCTTTCCTCTGTGATGTCCTCAGAGCCAAAGGCTTCCTAAGACCAAAGACTCTTTCACCTCCCAAGATTAAGGTGGGAGATTTGTCCCAAGATCAGAGCCATAACTCAGATGAGAACTCTCCAGATGCCCCAGCAAGGGATCCAAGACATGCCCATGTTGACCAGAAGGGAAACGTCTGAGGGAGACAAGCAGTTTTGTGTGCCAGCCTTTGTCCACCATTGAGCTCATAAGCTGGAAAAACCATACTCCCTCCTACATGGAGAAACCCTGGGCCATGACTGATCTGATGCAGCCCATTTTCCAGACCTAGGATGGGGCCCCAAAAAGAAGAAGGTCTAAAATAAAGAGATGTCAAGAAGCCCTCATAGAAAGTCTAAAAAGAAAAGAAAAGAGAACAAAACACACTGTCTGTGCCCAAGAGTTAGAAGGAATCGGAGCCAGCCCTGAGCCCTAGCCTAAGCCGAATGCATCTGAAGACGAACAAAGCCGAGATAAGCCTCCCCCTGCTCCAGCATCTCCCTCTCACACCCTTGATAGCCCTGAACATTTCTCTCGGTCCCACATCTGCCTACGGCCCCTCTGCCCTATGAAACTGGCAGCAATGATCAAAAGAGATGTGTCCAACTGACTCAGAGCTAAATGTCCAGGCCACCGCCATTGTCGTCCCTCTCCCTGCCCAGAGGTGCCCCGGGGGAAGAGGGGCACCATACAAACATTGCAACCGCAGCAGTGCAAGTTTGTCAGTGAAGAAATGCATAGGCACAAGCAACAGGTGATCAGTGCAGCCTTTGTGGGACAGGCTCAAAGAGCCATTTGCCAAAAATTACAATCCTAGAGGGCTTTACTGAGAAGTATGCCAGTGAGCTGATTAAGGTGGCCACCACAGTTTTCATCAATCGAGATTAGAGACTCAAAGACAGGCAGACCAGAAAGATAAAAAGGAGGATGGATCTCCTTACAGCTGCCCTCACCACAAACCCAGAGGTCACTCAAAGGGGGGTCTCACTAGAACAAAGCCAATGCTCCAAATATTTATAAGGAAAAAAAAAGCGTGGCCAGACAAAAGGGGAAGCCTCCAATGGCCCCAGCGGGAAAACACCCACTGCCAAGCTCAAATGCTAAGCCTTGAACAGAGAAGAGATGAATGTTTTGGCCCCAGCCCCTCCTTTCAGTTTCTTCCCACTTGCTCAGAAGTTGATGATTGACAAATATGGCAGGGGTCCCATAGACACACACAACTGCATCTGATGCACGGGACCCAGTGCCTCAGGAAGGCTCAGCTGCTGCAAGCCTCCAAATGAACCAGGAATATGTTCATGTTAACAGCTGATAGTGAGCCATAGGATGCTCACTCCAAAAGGACATGCCATCCTGGCTCCAAGCCACATGCTGTGAGCCACCAGCAGGAAGGGCCACAGAGCCCCATGCACCCAGGCATACTGAAAAAAAACACAAGCGGGCAGCAACTATAGACAATTAGAGCAGGCTCCCACCTGACAAGAGGAGAAAAGCCACACAGACAAGGAGAAACACCTAGGTGGGCACAATGTGGCTGCCACACTGGGACCTGCATGGAACCGCACTGCTGCCCTCCAACCTTGGCAGACAGCCCACAGCGAGATTGACATAGGTGCCTTTTATACAAATGATGTCCCAGGTCATCAGTCTCTGCTAAGATTTACATTAGATTTAAGAGTTGGAGAATCCCAGCAGCCAAGATCCTGCACTAGGAGATAACAAAAAGATTCCTGCATCTTAAAGCGCCAGACGCTCTATGTACGCCTCCCTTCCCTAAATGACAGTTCCTCCCAGGGGCTTGAGTACACCATCCTTGGGACAGCACTGGACTCTGACTTAAAAGCCCATATCTATCAAGAAAAAGGTCAAATACTTTGGTTACCATCTGACTCGGCAACAGAACAGACAATAGCAACTGGGCCTCAAAAGAAACAGGAGCTCTGCTCAATTCCAGTCCCTTCAACCTGCCATCAGACTAGAGAATTCTTGGGGGCTACTAGGTTCAGACTTATATGGATCCCCAACTTCCAGTTATGACAAAAGCCCTCTATGAAGCCACAAAGGGGGGAAAATGGGATCCTCTTATATGGGGGTCAACTAAGCAAAAGGCCTTTGAGGACATTAAGCAAGCACTCACCAGTGCACCTGGATTAGGGCTCCCTGACCTCACAAAGCCTTTCTTTCTGTATGTCCATGATTGGTCTGGAGTACCTATAGGAGTTTTGACTCAGATGCTTGGGACATGGCACCGTCCAGTGGCCTATTTGTCCAAACATCTGGACTCTGTAGCCCAGGGCTGGCCACCTTGTTTATGGGCCCTTGCAGCCACAGCTCTTCTGGTGTTGGAAGCTGATAAACTGAGAGTTCCTCATTCAATTTTGACATCGTTAAAATATAAAGGACACTATTGGTTGACTAATGAAAAATTGGTCAAATATCAGAGCATGTTATGTGAAAACCCACGTATCCACGTTTAGGTCGTCAGCAACTTTGCTGCCCATTGGACCTGGAAAACCTGATCACAAATGTGTTGAGGTCATGGATGAAGTGTTCTCCAGCAGACCAAACCTAACAGACCGGCCTCTCAAGGACCCTGATGTAGAGTACTTCACAGATGGAAGCAGTTTTATAAAAGATGAGGTATGTTTTGCTGGATATGAAATGGTCACTCTGGACTCTACTGTCGAGGCAGAATGTCTGCCTCAGGGAACTTCAGCACAAAAAGTAAAACTTATTGCTTTGATTCAAGCATCTCAGTTGACAGTAGGAGTCTGTGTAGATATTTACAGACTCAAAATATGAGTTCGCTACCCTTCATGTTCATAGGGCCTTATGTAAGGAAAAGGGGCTCTTTAACTCAGCAGAAAAAAAAAAAAGGCATGATGTATGGGCAAGAAATTCTTAAACTTTTGGATGTACTGTGGGCTCCCAGGAAGGCTGTGATTATATATTGCCAAGGTCATCGAAAGGAAAGAAACTGTGGTTTCTCAGGGCAACTGGAAAGCTAACAGAGAGGCCAGGTTAGCTGTCTGCAAGAAATGGAAGAAAATCCAGTCCCAGGTTTAAATGCTGCCCTTCTGCCTGGCCAACTAGCTAATAGAATGGGAGCCAACATATTCCCAACATGAAAGTAAATGATTTAAGACTGAAAAAGAAAATTTTCTCTCAGGTGGATAGTGGAGATTTTCTGATGGCCGGAATAGCCATCCCGGAGATTCTAACCCCAGCCTTTGTCAGACAGTTTCGCAGGAAAAACATGTTGGACATACAGCACTTGAGACTTCTGAGTCAACATTTCTATGTCCCCTGGCTCACAAGCAACACCTGGATGATCTAAAAACATTGTGATATTTGTGCTCACAACAATCCTTG
The DNA here is from genome assembly GCF_001458135.2 of Marmota marmota marmota. NCBI lineage: Eukaryota > Metazoa > Chordata > Mammalia > Rodentia > Sciuridae > Marmota > Marmota marmota. The sequence continues at coordinate 7,596,241 of NW_025999945.1, forward strand.
TCAGGGACCAGAGCTCCCACCAGGAATCCAAACTATAGGAGGAGCACCTTTTGAAAACTTGGAAGTAAACTTCACTGAACTACCACACTCACGGGGCTATAAATGACTTTTGTTTTTTTGTGTATTCATACTCTGACAGGGTGGAAGCCTTTCCCACCCTCACTGAAAAGGCTAGAGAGATACTAGGATGCTTCTCTGGGAAATTATTCCCAGATTTGGTGTCCCAATAATTATGGGCTCAGACAATGGGACAGCTTTTGGGCAGAAGTGATATGATTACTGACCAAGAGTTTAAATATCAGATGAAAGTTACGTACTGTACTGCATATAGGCTGCAAAGTTCTGGTAAAGTTCAAAGGATGAACAGGACTTTGAGGCTCAATTGGGTAAGCTGTGTCAGGAGATTCACTTACATTGTGATGAACTTCTCCCTATTGCACTGTTGTGGATTAGATCCACTCCCACTAGGAGGACTGGATTCTTTTCTTTTGAGATAATATATGGGAGGCCCCCCTCTTATTAGGGGACTACAGGGAGACTTAAGGGAGATAAAAAAAAATTAACCCTGAGTCGACAGCTTCAGGTCTTAGGGAAAACTTTACAGGTTCTCAACCAATGGGTTAGAGAAAGATTGTCAGTAAGTTTGACCCAGGTGCACACTCCTTCAAGCCTGGAGATTGAATCTGGGTCAAAGAATGAAATATTCAACCCCTGAACTTCTTTGGAAGGTCCCTTTCACTGTTATTTTATCCACCTCAACTACAGTAAAGTTTGCAGAGATAGGTCCCTGGATTCACTACACCAGACTCATGCCTGCAGCTGTGGACTGGGAGTGCTCTCCAGATGCTGCTATGCCCTTGAAGCTGACCATCCTAAAGAAAAAGGAGCACCGGAGAAGCTTGAGGATCAGAAGGACAACAGCCCTGCTCCAGTCACTCTGGAAGCTTGAGGAGACTACGGCCCTGTTTCAGCCACACAGGAGGGACTGGCTGATCAATGCACGGTGAAAGATAAACTTCCCACCTGGATTAATGAACTCTTTCAACCTCTGAGATAGTTCTTATACAGTAATGCATTGCCACCCCTTGCTTCTAGGTATATACACAGTTCTCTGTTTGGTTTTAACTACTGGTTTGTTAACAGTAACTCCTAACTGACTGGACTCTGGGTAACAAAATTTCACTTATATTTTTTTATCTTGCTTATATAAGTTTTCTAGGATTTGTTTGGTGTTATTAGTTTGGCTTTGTTAATTTATGCTGTTTAACCTATGCTAACCAAAACGTTAGTCTATTATCTAGTTTGGTTTCCTTTGATAACCTTAAGAGGTTCTGTTCTACTCCTATTCCAACCATGGAGATCCTGTGAACCATGTGTCAAGACCATCCACTATATCTAAGAGTTGGTAAAACATATATTTAGGACCTATCCCACCAGAGGAAAGCTATAGATGGATGACTGTTTGGAAAGGAAAAAGAGGTCCATTGGGAAGAAAATTGATTTAGGAGGTCACCAATCTTGGGGTGAAGGTAACTGGCCACCCTAGAGGATTATTGCCACTTATGGTCCTGCTACCTGGGCACAAAATGGCAGTTGAAATTATAGAACTTTTATTTACATGTTAAACAGTATTATTCACTCACAAGCTGTACTAAAAATTATTATTAATTAGACTGCCATAACCTTTGACCTCCTAGCCACACAACAGATCAGATGCAAGTGGCTAACTATCAAAACCGCTTGGCATTAGATTACCTACTGGCTGAGGAAAAAGAAATATATGTGGAGAGTTCAACAGCTCAGATTGCTGCATCCAGATGGATGACAATAGACAAGCAGTTAAGAATATAGCCATCAACCCAAGAGAACTAGCACATGTTAGTTCATACCTAAAAGGGCATTAAAGTTTGGGTCCCAAACATGCTTTTGGGAGATGGTTTTCAACTCTTGGTAGATTTAAAATTTAACTGGTGTAATGGGTATTCTGCTGTTAACCTGTTCATTGCTCCCATGTTTGGCTCCACTGTGCATTAAAACTATTGGGTCCACTGTAGAAGCTGCTATTAAAAGGATGACAACAACTAAGGTTTTGACATTGTATAGGCTTTAAGCCAAGATAATGGTAATGATGCTCTTAAATTTAAAGAATTAAATTATGGGGAGCATCATTAAAGGGGGGAATTGAAGTGGCACCCCCTTTCTCCACAGAAAAGCCTTCTTCACCATGGCTGATTTTAAGACTGTCAGCAAGAGAGTCCATTGTAGATAAACTTCCTATGTTCATGCCGCCCTGTTTACTTGGCCACTGGCCGAGAAGATACCAGCACTCCAGGTGCTGGACACCCCCTTCTCAGGTGTTGTCCTTGAAGAGTTAACTTGCCCAGAACAGTGAAAGGAAAAGCTGCTTTTAAATGAACTTCTACAGACTGTGAACTTCTGAGCCCCTCCCCTTACATGCTGGGTATAAAACTCTGAAACTCCCTGAACTCGGGGTTCAGGGGATTGATTGATTACAGCAAAGGCTGTACCCTCTGAATCTGGCTGCAGCCAAATAAAACTGTTTCCTGCTAAAAACTTCGGTGCCTTGCCTCATTTGTCCTTACAACACCTTTTTCTGGGAGAAGAAACAAGGACCATGGGACTGAGGAGCACAATAAGATCATGGTGGTGGACACCAATTGGGCATCAGAACATCAGGCTCTGTTCTTCATTCTTCATATTCTTATCCATTAATCCTCTCAACAACCCAATGAAATACTAGATAGAATTATGTCCATTTTGCCAATGAAGCAACTGAAACCCAGAAACAGATCAGGGAACTTGTCCAACGTCAAGTAGCTCTAATAAAGAGCACACAAAAACGGTGCTCAGCTTATTTACTTTTGTTGTTGAAAAAGACTTGAGGAGATTCAAGAGTTCAGACTACAGGTAAGCTGCATTCCCTGTCATGTGGCCGTGGCCATCTTGGGATAGTGTCCGGGCCTGCGAGTCTGTGCAAGCAGCTGCCATCTTCTTGCCTATTCACAGAGTAGCTCCCTTGTGAGAGCGCATCCCTGATACTTATGCCCCAAACAATGGAGCATGTTTGTGCATCAAACAATTTCAAATTAAATAGGCCTCAACACAATAATACCATATATACCTCTCTCAATACTGGATAAATCTTCCAAGCAAAAATTAAATGAAGAAAACATGTAACTAAATAATACAATCAATAATTTATACTTAACAGAAATATATAGGGAATCCGCCAGGGTTTTCCCGAGGAACAGAATGAAGAGGTAGTATAAGTATAATAGAGGACTATTTAATTTGGTTTATGCGACCAGAAGCTGGATAGTCCATAATGGCCTGCAGGCTGGAGAGCTGAAAGAACCAATAGCTGCACAATCCAAGAGCCTGAAGCCCCAGAACAAGTAGGTCAAAGGTGCCATCCTAGTTAGAGACCAAAAGCTTCTTGAAAATCTGCTTTAGAAAAGTGAATAAGTTGAGTCCGATATTCTCTGACGATTGCAGAACCAATCACGGGCAAAGGATATAGTTCATTTGGCAGAGTGCTTGCCTTGCGTGCTCAAGGACCTGGTTTCTAATCCTCAGTAACACACACAACATTCAAGAAGATTCGAGCTTTGAACATGCATCTGAGGCTGCTTCCTTGTTCTTCCAACTTTTAATCCCATCTAAGCCATCACCCTATTGGTTGGTGCTACCCACGTTTAGGGAGGTTCTCCAATTCAGTTGGCTAGCCCACATGCCAATCATTTCTAGACACAACTTCACTGAAACACCCATCAGCCTCTTATCCTAGGCATCTCTTAATCCAATCAAATTGAGGGTTCACATTGACCATTACAGGGAGTAGTTCATCCTTCAAGGACTGAAGACACTTTTTTCTCAGAAGCACACGGATTCTTCTTTAAAATAGATCATAGTTTATGCCACAAAGCAAACTTTAGCAAATACAAATAATAGAATTACTACCCTGCATTCTCTCAAATCATAATGGAATGAAAGGAGAAACCAATGATAAGATAAAAATCTGGAAGCTACTCCAATACCTGGATATTAAAATATATGCTATTGAATGACAAATGGATAGTAGAAAAAATCAGGGAAAAAAATAAAAAATTCTTAGAGTAAATGAGAACACAAACACAACATACCAAAATGTCTGGGACACTATGAAGACAGTGCTAAGAGGAAAGTTTATTGCATTGAACTTATTCACTAAAAGAATAAAAAGTGAACCAATAAATGACCTAACATTACATCTCAAAGCTCTAAAAAGGAAGAGAAAATCAACACCAAAAATAGTAGAAATAATTAAAATCAGAGATGAAATCGAAACAAAATAAACAATTATAAAAATTGACAAAATAAAAAGTTTATTCTTTGAAAATTAACAAAATTGAAAAACCCTTAGCTACACTAATGACGAGAAAACTCAAATTTCTAAAATTCATGACAGAAAAAAAAAAGGAGTCAACCTAGCAAAAGATGCAAAGATCTGTACAATAAAATCTACAGAACACTAAAGAAACAAACTGATGAAGAACCTAGAAGATGGAAGGAACTCCCATGCTCTTAGGCAGAATTAACGTTAACTTTGTCAAAATAGTCATACAACCAAAAGCATTATATAGATTTTTAATTCTAATTTGTTATATATGACAGAGGTTTCATTACAATTCATATTCACATATAGAGCACAATTTTTCATGTCTCTAGTTGTACACAAATTGGAGTGACATCATTTGTGACTTCATACATATACTTGAGGTAATGATGTCCACCTCATCCCATGGTCTTTCCTACTCCCTTACCCTCTCCCTTCCCTTCCCTCCAAGTTGCCCTATGTAGAGTTAGACTATTCCTCCCATGCTCCCTCTCCCAAACCCATTATGTATCAGCATCCTTATATTAGAGAAAACTTTCAGCATTTTTTTTTTTGGATTGGCTTACTTCACTAGCTTTATATTCTTCAACTCCATCCATTTGCCTGCAAATGCCATGATTTTATTCTCTTAATGCTGAATAATAATATTCCATTGTGTATATATACCACATTTTCTTTATCCATTTATCTACTGAAGGGTACCTAATTTGGTTCCACAACTCAGCTACTATGAGTTATGCTGCTATAAACATTGATGTGGCTACGTCCCTGTATTATGCTGTTTTTAAGTTCTTTGGTACAGACTGAGGAGTGGGATAGTTGGTGGTTCAAATGGTGGTTCCATTCCCAGTTTTCTAAGAAATCTCCAATCTGCTTTCCAGATTGTCTGCACCAATTTGCAGTCCCACCAGCAATGTATGAGTGTGTCTTTTTCCTCGCCAATACTTATTGTTGTTTGTATTCTTAATATCTACCATTATGACTGATGTGTATGTGGTAAAAAAAAATTTGCGTTTTTGAAAGAAAAAGTTGGCCCAAATACTCATCATGTTGAATTAGGCCCTGACTTCCTTAATAAGCCTCCTAAAGCACAAGAAGTAAAATCAAGAATCAGTAAATGGGATGGATTCAAACTAAAAAGCTTCTTCTCAGCAAAGGAAACATTCAATAACATAAAGAGAGATCCCACAGAATGGGAGAAAATCTTTATCACATGCACCTCAGATAGAAACACTAATTTCTAGGAATATATAAAAAACTCAAAAAATTTAACACCATAAAAATAAATATTCCAATCAATAAATGGGCTAAAACAGAGACCTCACAGAAGAAGAAATACAATCAATCAACAAATACATGAAAAAATGTTCAACATCTCCAGCAATTAGAGAAATGCAAATCAAAACTACTCTAAGATTTCTTTTCACTCCCATAAGAAGGGCAATTACCAAGAATATAAGCAACAATAAATATTGACAAGGATGTGAGGGAAAGGTACACACACATACATTGCTGGTGGGAATGCCAATTGGAGCAACCACTATGGAAAACAGTATAGACATTCCTCAAAAAAACTTGGAATAGAACCACTATTTGATCCAGCTATCTCACTCCTTGCTTAATATCCAAAGGACTTAAAATCAGTATACTACAGTGACACAGCCACATCAATGTTTATAGCAGCTCAATTTACAATAGCTAAACTATGGAAAAACCTAGGTGTCTTCAAACAGATGAATTGATAAAGAAAATGTGGTACATATATACACAATGGAATATTACTCAGCCTTAAAGAAGAATGAAATTATGGCATTTGCCAGTAAACAGATGGCGCTAGAAAATACCATGCTAAATGAAATAAATCATACCCCAAACACCAAAGTTCAAATGTTTTCTGATCCATAATGGGGGTAAGAGGTAGGGAAGAATGGAGGAAGTTTTAGTTAGGCAGAGGGGAGTGAGGGGAGGGGATGGGATGTGGGAGTGGGAAGGATGGTAGAATGAGACACATTATTATCTATATATCTATGATTACACAATCCATGTGAATCTGCACCATGTACAGCCAGAGGAATGAGAAGTTGTGCTCTATTTGTGTACAATGTGTCAAAATGGACTGTCATGTATAACTAATTAGAACAAATTAAAAAATAAATGCTTATAATCTAAAAACATTTTGAGGGCTGGGGTTGTGGCTCAGAGGTAGAGCGTTCTCCTACCATGCATGAGGCACCAGGTTCAATCCCCAGCACCACATAAAAAAATTAAATAAAGATATTGTGTCTACCTATAACTAAAAAAATAAATATTTTAAAAAAAATTTGAAGTAAATATGACAAAATGGTAACATAAGGTTGAATTGGTTTTATTACACTTCATCTTTTTCTATTTGTTTGAAATATCAAATTTAAAAGCTCTGCTTTATTCTTTCAAAAGTTCAAATTTGTCTACTAAGATCATTCTAAAATTCTGGTTATAGTCTCTTTTTAAAAGCATATACTTTCCTGAATTGTCTTTACCAATGGTAGACAAATTAAATACCTTTGCATTCTTCTTTATATATATTTGCTATGAGAAAATGAAAATAAAAACATCTTATCTGTCTTTAATAGACAATTTTATTATAAATTCCATGCCTCACTAGAATTCACATTGTAATGTTTTAAAAACGGTTCTCATCCAAAAATCTGTGCTTTGAATTATACAAATGGATGAATGGGAATTAGGCCAAAATTTGCTTTAATTGATTTAATTAGGTAAAGCAGTTATTTCTTTGCAGATAAGTTAAAAGCCAATATTTAAAAGCTTGCTGCAATCGAATTCTTAAGAGCCAAGAGAAAAAGCAACAATTGCTGATCCATGCACCCAGAAATAGTTTGCGGTATTAATTTTATCTCAACTTCCAAAACAGAGTGTCAGATTTCAAACAAACCAGTTATGAGGAAGTTGATAGAAAATTGTGATGAGTCTAAGCATGCTTCTCTGGAACTAGTCCCTTGGGCTGGGCTCATAGAAGCAGATGTCCACAAAGACCAGGAGCTGGGGGCAACTGGCCAAATTGCCTTGACTAATCTCAGCTGTTACCTAATTGTCCTCATTCATTTATGTTTTAAAAAGCTAGAGAACTCCCTCAGTTCTCTGCTGTCTTGTTGGCAGGACAGAGACCTGGTTGGATAACAACATGCTTTCAGTTTTGGAGACCCCTGGGAAGTCTACAAGTAACTAAACAACTCAAAAGACTCACAGAATCCTAGTCAATGAAGGAAGCACACACAGGATGAGTCTAGTCACTGTCTCCACCACCAACACATCACACTGTCTCAAATTTCCATTGACATTTGTTGGGGGGGTGAGACATAGATTCAGAAAATTGCTTGCCTCAATGTAACTATGTGTTTTGTAAGGAAAGGATACGGACCATTAGTGTATTTCTTCAAGTGATAAATGGAACACAGGACCCAGCAGTTTTAATGAGAAAAATATAGAAAGGTATATATTATAACAGGGCATTGTATTAGTGTTCTCCAGAAAAGCAGAACAAAAGGACAATCTACTAGTAGTGGGGCAGACAGAGATAGAGCGAGTGAGAGAGAGAGAGAGAGAGAGAGAGAGAGAGAGAGAGAGAAGATGGAGGAGCAATGCAGGGACATTTTTTATATTTATTTTTTAGAAGTAGTTGGGCATGATACCTTTATTTTGTTTATTTATTTTCATGTGGTGCTGAGGATCGAACCCAGGGCCTTGTATGTATTAGATGAGCACTGTACCAGTAAGCCACAATCCCAGCCCTAGAGAGACTTATTATGAGGAATTAACTCACACTATTATGGAGGCTGAAAAGTCCAATGATCTCTCATCTGCAACCTGCAGACCCAGGAAAGCTGGTGGTATAGTTCAGTAGAAGTCCAAAAGCCTAAAATCTGGAGGACTGATGCATCCAATCCAAGAGAAAAAGGCTGATGTCATAGTTCAAGCTGACAGGCAAAGAGTGAATTCTCTCTTCCTCTACCTTTTCAATCTATTCAGCCTCTCAAGGAATTGGATGCTACCATCCATGTGGGGATTCAAATGCTAACTTTATCTGGAAACGTCCTCACAGACACACACAGAAATAATGCTTATACCAAAATTAGGGTACTCTATGGTCTACTTAAGTTGACACATAAAATTAACCATCACAAGCAGGCTGCAATAGATCAGGAGAAAATATCAGGAACCAGGTATCTGAAGATGGAGAAACCAAAGTTGAGGGTGGAGAAGTCACTTTAAAATCCATGTATCACATTACCTTTGCTCCCTTCAGAATTTCACCTTGAACTTGGGAGCTCTGCAGTACTTAGTGTGAGAGAAGATATTTGGAGGCCCAAAAGTGGGTCTCCTCAGAGTACAGTTGCAAATTTCCAGGTTCACAAGATCAATCAGGAACCATTAAGATGCATTTTGTGGGATATAAGGGAGGAGGCAATGAAAAGTACATCAGCTGAGAAGTCAATTTTTCTACTTACAAGCAAATGTATGGAAAATTGTGATGGGAGTTAAATGACAATAGCTTGTGAAGATTACTGGAATAACTGATGAGTAATAAACAATACGCGTGAGCTGCTATTAATCATTGCCCATAAAATATCCATACAAATTATATATACACATACATATCATGAATAATCATGAAAATGTGAACTTGGCCAATGTCAATATTTCATACTCAATTGACTAATATTCAATATATGTCATACAAAGATCTAATCTTTGTTTTGATGACAAACAAAGCAGATGTCATCTGCTTTGCCATGGGAACAGAAATGTGATACATGGATTTTAATGTGACCCCATGATAGTGCCAATATTAATTAATTAGTTAATGTGAGGAGTCACTCAATAATGTGGGGATTTCCAGCTCTGCACTTGTGAATTTAATATAATTGCTACCCTGACACCCATTTTGGGGACTGACATAAGTTACCTGAACCTACCTAATTAAAACTTCTCCTTTCCATGTGGTTGTTTTTGATATATTAGCCCACTTATTCAACTCACTGATCCCAGACCCAACATATTCCACAGCTGGGGGCCACATCAATCCAGTGGTTAACTCTAGAGTCATGTAAGTCATGACTTTAAGCCATCCCATCCACAGCCATCTCGAGATAGCCTAAAAGATCCCTCCCACTGACCTGAACTCAGGTATAGCCCCACAAGTCCTGTCTATATCCTCAACCAGTGGTTGAGCTCCCTGTTACCTCCAAGCTTCTCATTGTCTCCTATCAATACTCCTAACCTCTCTGGGACCTGTGAGGTAATAATTTGGGTTTCACTTCCTCATTGGCTTTTACCTGATAGATACACCTAAATATAACTACCTGCCCCCCGCATCAGAGTTTTCCTAAAAAGTGGCTGGCTATCCTGGTGTATAGCTACTCTCAAAAGAAAGACCTCAAGTCCAAGTTAGAAAGATACCATAACAGTAGAAATCACTTAAATATAATTGTATATATATATATATGCCTTTAAATATCATATTTGTAAGCTACCCAAGGAGATCTGTGGATTATTTTCCTCCACAAACTTCCTGAACTTTCGGTACCAAAATTTAGAACTGAGTACTAATGTAAAAGACCTTGTGGGAGGCTGTGTATTTTTTTTCGGCAAAGATACTAGAACCATATACAAATGATTTGCATATTATTTCCTATTGATCATGCTTTTCCACACTAATAGCACACACAATGGGCTACATAATTCAAGTTTTCATGAGGTTTGGAAACAGAAGTTCTCAATATTTGAAACCCAGTAACCATCTGCACCAGAATCACTGATAGGCTGGTTAGAAGCCCTCTTCACTGCACACATCTCACCCCAGGACATAGCAAATGAGAATCTCTTGAAATGGGGCCCAGAAACCTTTACCTTTAACAAGTTTCCTATATAATCCTTATTCAGAGTGAAGTCTGGGAAACACTGGGTTTAAGATACAAGGCCTGGTGTTCACTTGCTGGTTATTTGTCTAATAACAACCTTTGCATTCAAAATCTCTTGGTGACACTATTGAAATTCAGTCTTTCTTTGCCTTAAGAACACTTTAATTATCATTCTAAAAATGAAGTACTTTTCAGTGTTTTCAGGTAAGTGTTGTGGATTCAGTGTAACTGAAGATAGCCAAAAAGGAAAGTTGCAGTTTCTTGCAGGCTGATTCACGATTTTCAGAGCACAGACCGAAGTAGGTAGCTTCTCTGTACTATCGTTGCTCTGGTACAGAGAACTACTCTGCTAGTTCTTAGAAGTGAGCTATTCCTCCCAGGTCCTTGCACTTCCAGTTAGGACATCGTTACCCTTGTCACAGTATGCTAGAAAAGAGCCTTGAAAATTTGGCAATTCTGTACAGGCAATGATTATGCTTGGTAATTTCTTCCCAGAATAATTGTGAGATTTCTCCTAATTCAGCAACTGCTCATTTTTGGTGAACGATGGTCAATATTTGTTATTTTTTTTTCTTTTTCTCCATGTTACATTTGCTCAGATCATATTTATTGAAATGTAATTTCATGTCTAAACTTAAAACGAAAAAATGAGATTTCTATGTTATATGTTTTTGTACTTCATTTTTTTTTTATTTTTCAAATACACAGCTATGTGAAAGATTTTAAAAATTGATTACTTCATCAAAGATATACTGTGGAGCAATGCTATACACAATTCTCCTTTAAATGAATTCAGAAAAAAATCACAGCTCTGCTTGAACATGTTCTCATCTGCAAAACAGTAGAGGGTCAGACTGGATCATCGATGAGAGTCTCTAGCTCTGTGATTCTCTGTGGACAGAGTTCTATCTCATTTATCTACAAGTGTGCTATTCACTTTGTGAATGATCCGTGACAAAGTTCTATATCTACAGGTGACTTTCTACTGCCTCTCTTCATAGCTCTGAACCACTTCTCCTACTATGAGACTTTATGGATTTAAAGAATAAAAAGTACTTTAATAGTAGCCTAATCATGATGTAATTAAGAAAGGTAATTTGGTACCAAAAATATTACATAATACACATCAAAGATAAACTGCATATTTCTTACCATCTGCTACTTCAGACTACCATTCCTGCCTTCCACTAATATGGGTATAATTTCTTCACTTTGTTTTATATAAAGTGAGGAAAACTTAACATGACTAATGTGCAAATCCACTTTTGCTACTTGTCAACTTTTCTCACCATCTCTTTCACATTAGCCATGATGTTGCTTTTACATTTTTATTGATGATCACATCATAACTTTGTTAACTTGTACTACATGAGCAGGCTTTAGTGCACTAGGAACTTAAAAATCAAAGTCTTTTATGTTAATAACTTATTTTTCTTCTCCAGAGGAAGTGTAGACAAGTGTAAGCAAGTTTGAAGTTCCATTCCATTGAATAAACTTCTGTGTCTGGGAACTACATCTTCTGAGTTGGTTCTCAAAATCTGCACATTTACATATAACATCTAACGAGGTGTTCCTCATGTATGCTTAGAATAAGTAATGACATCACAATATGCATTCAAGTTGGTGTTTTCAAAATGTGCTGACCCTCTGAAAGTCTCCAAATGGCTTCTTTGTGTAGTGTTAAGGACCATCTGGCTAGTTGAAGATAAACAAGTTTCAACATATGGACCAGAGAACATACACGGCTCTGCTCCACTAGTGCAGAAAATTAAGAAAAGGTCACTCTCTTGATATAAGTGACTTGTGCAAAAGAACCATCCATGTAGTGGACAGCTTGCCCTAAGGTGCACATGGAAGAGCTCAATTATGGTTCCTGCTCTGCCGCTTACTTGGAATGCCACCTGATCATGCCAAGTTTCTTCAGTTCCTCATACGAAAAACAATGCCAAGTCACCTCCTGTCCTTCCTTCCTTTCTTCTTTGCTTCCTTCCCTCTATCCCTCCTTCCTTCCCATAAAAAAAACACTAATCCATGCCTACCATATATATGTCTCCAGCATGGTGCTAGGTAAATGGGCATATTGCTAAGGAAAACAATCAGGATACCTGCCCTTGAAGAATTCCCAAACAATGAAGAGGACACCTATCAAATGACTATCCCAGACAGAGGGGGAAAGCATATGTGAGGGTCCTGAGATGGGAAGGAGCATGGATTGCTTAAAATAATTCAACATTTGTAAACATTTGTATCCATTAAACTGGGCATTTGGTTGGTAATTAAAATGCTGAAAGGAAAATTTGCACCATCTCCAGATGGCAATGCAGACAATTATTAGACTAGCATAAACTCTTTGAAAAATAGCTTGCATCTTTAAGTCCTATTGTTGGTTCCATGCCTGCAATCAATGAATCTAATAAAACTGTATGAAAATATAGCCATCAAATACATACACAAGCATCTCACGCAAAGGGTGAGATGCTTATGTATGTATTGTATATGTAAATGCTTAGAGAGTTTTGAAACCGTTTAGAGGAAACTCAGGAACTGTGAGTGGCACCTATCTCATATTTACAGAATAAAAACCAAACACTAAGGCAACAATGATTCAGTTACTTTCATAAGTTCTTCACTTCCTAAGCATGGCTTGCCAGTACTCAGCCTTGCCAGAAGATGACAGCTGACACCGTAGGGTGAGATAAGAGATTAGTCATAACAGTCATTTGTGCTTCAGCATTCACAAAATATATATAAATTGCTTACTTCAGTGATTTATCTTGATTCTTAGTTAAAATGAAAGCTGTACCTCTGGCACAGACAAATGATGCCACATGCAGAGTCGTATTAATTATTGGATATTTTTCTCATTACCTTCCAGTTGCTACCCTTTCTTTTCATTTAGTGCTGCCAAACACTTAGAGCACAGTGTCTAAATGAAGTACAGCCCCTGTAGCCAGAATGAAGCAGATAGTTCAATACTTGAAAATTCAAATTAGGTTGAATTAGAGTTTGACTACCTAAGGTTCTAAGAAATGGGAAAGAAATACACTTATAAACATAAATCAATCCCACCAAATAGGCTCTGTTTTATACTACAGGGAAGAAATATGTCACTCCCTACAACTTGCTAGAGCACTTACTCTATGTTGTGACAATCTGAGATGTGCCTGTTTTCCACCTGATGGCAAACTTATTAAAAGGACTATGCTGTAGCCATCTTTGTTCCCTCGATGCTTATAGTGTTGAATACAGCAGGAGCCCAGTAAATGCTCACTGGTCAAATCAAGGAATGAACGGTCACAGTTTAAAAACAAAATGTCATTAAATGGATGTGTCCTTGTGTTGAAATGGAATTTAGTACAGAACTGTTAGCCACCTGTTAGGATTTTAGCAAACACTTATAGTTGGCCCTTCTGCCATCCTTCGTATAGCAGCATGTATGACGTCACACCTTTTATTAAAAACCAGCACTTAAATCAGTTTATTTGGGCTATAAATAACCTTTATTTGATACAATATAATAAAACATTTTCAACTTTAACAACATGTATCAGACCATAGTTAATCATTTAAATTATTAATATAAGTATATATGTCACTTTAGCAAATCTGCGGTTCAGGAATTTGTAGAAGCTTTGTCTGAAAGGACAGTGACCACCTCCCCCTTGCAAAAGGCAGCCCTTCTCTGTCTCTGTTAAGAAGCAATGTCAATGTCCATCGAAAAAAGTCCATAATCCACACCGGAAATCCACTTTTTCCTGTGAGAGGACAGCTTCCTTCATTGTAGGAAAATAATATTCTCTTTCAGTTCTCTTTTATCAAACGAAGATCTGCATTCTTTTTTTTCTCTCCTTATAGTTACAGGTGCTCTCCTCTGACCTACCTGCCTTCCTGTTTTCTTAGCTTAGACTTACTACATAGTTCCATTTCTTACAAAAATACTATCCACAATGGGACCATTTCTGTTTTCTTATCTGCCTTTAACAACACCATTTTTTATTTGGGGGAGGGGGTTAGTGGACAGAATTACTCAGGCACACATTTGATTTAAGATACAGAGAACAAGGAAACAAACTCTATATAGATGAAACAGGGTGGTGTTCTGGAGCATCCGTCAACAGGGGTGCAGGTGACCTCCAGTTCACATAACTCAGTTGAATGTACATATTTACACTCCGTCTCCAGAAGTACCACCACCCTCCGTGTAAACCTATTTTGCCCACGTCTTCCTTATAACATACAGTATAGGGACCAGCCCCGTGGGCTCAATGCACCCTTGTATAATATGATAGTAAACAACATGCCAATAACCATGTTAATATACAATGCAGTTAGGTAGCCCTCTCTCTTCATTCAGGTAATCCTCACAAAAGGAATCCCCTCACCTCTCAGGACCCCTCAAATGTGTGAATCCAAGAAAAGTCTTTTCAGATTTTATTCCTCTCTCCATCCATCTTTTCCTGAGTTACACCATAACAGTAAGGAAGTTCACAAAGAAAATACATTGGTGAGAAATCACAGGGACCCTGCAGAAAAGCCATACTATTTGACAGAAGCTTGAAACAAACACTGCTCTGCGAAATCGTTTGTATTAGCTGATGACTGGATTCTGTTTTCTAACACGACATGCAACATATTCAACACTATGCTTACCACAGTTTGCTTGGAAAGACACCCTTCTGTCATACAATAAAATACATTCTGCCTCATGAATGACTCCTGAATATTCACCACAATGCCTAGACTCAGAAGCATGGGAAGTGTGCATTGGAACTTGTTCCAGCTTGCATGGATATGGATGTATGCAAAGCACCAGAAACTGCTTCCTTCTGGAACTCAGTTCTGTTAGTGTGCTCACTGCTGAGATGATCTGACTATCTTACACTGAGAATTATTTTCATTTGCACACAAAATAGCACTGATCCACAGAAAAAAAGGAGAGGTCATCATCTCCCCGGTAAAATACTTTGTACAACAGATCACTGTTGGTCACATTTTAGATCAAGAAAGGATAGAAGCCACATTCCATTTTGCAGTCTTGGTAAATGATTTCGTTCTGTTTCCGCCCGTTTTGCCTTGTTTATTTCATCTCCATTATTCCACCTTGGATCATGACTCATGACCTTTTTTCCTACAGTTCAGACTTTTGTCTATAAAAGAGAAAGAAAGAGAGAGAGAGACAGAAAAATGTTTTAGCAGAACTGTGAGTTTTCATTTGGTGGTGGGTGGATTTAATATTTTACAGAAGTCAGTAATCTGAATTATTTGTGGCTTATAAGGGTTTATGAACATCTCCAAAGGGAAAGAAAAAGTGCTGTGCCTCTTTTCATAAATTTTATAACTTCCACAAGTTGCCAATCCCTTAATATATTTGCAAATCAACCGCAAATAACCCAGTTAGAAATTGTCTTTGACAATACAACTCTTGCCAAAACTGGCTTTGCTCTCAAAAATCTTTGCAAAATACTATAGCACTTGCCCTACTTGAAAAAAAAAAGACTACTAATGAGAAGTGTCCCCCTCTCTTCAGACTAGGAAGGTATGTTACTATAATCTGTATGTGCAGAAACTGGAAAATCCTTCCCTTGCTTCCTCCCACCCATACTTACAGAAGTGGCATGAGTCATGAAGAACTGTTAGCTAACGGCAGAGAAAGAGTCCTTTTCCCCTGGTATAGAGCCATGTTCCCCTAACTCCACACCTGTATGGGCCTCAACTTACCACCCTACACCTTGTGCTTAGGAGCTGGATCTAGTAGGTACAAGCCTAGGGCTGTGTTCCTAGCCTCAGCCTCCTGACCCTGCTGAAAGAACCCCTATCTCTTAGCTACTATGCCTTCTGTCCTGTTCACCCTCATCTCATACCCCTCCCAGCCCCATCATTCAGATGGGTGACTCTATGGATGGATTTTCCTGATCACAGGGTCCGTTTCTCCATAGGACAGGGTGTCTGGCTTTGCTCAGTCTCCCACAATGATGCCTGGGGACAGAAGGTACAGGAGCCCAGACCCAGCTCTCCAGGATCCTGGTTATATGAGAGTGGGGACTGGAAACAGGTTGTGCTTCACAGTCATGCTTCACAGATCTGGTCGGACCTTTGCTTCTTCCTCAGTTTGAGGACAGACCACACCTATGCTTCCTCTGCAGCTCATGTGCGCTCACACCAGTTCATGAACTCTACTGAATTCCTCCAGGACTCAGCCACAGCATCATCTACAAGTCCTTTTCCTCATGACCCAACTGCTACCAGTCACAGGGTCACAAGGGGATTCCAGCTTCCAAATAGCTCGGACACCTGTGGCCTCTTTCCCAGGCTCAAAACTAGCCTCCCGGTGCACGCCTTCCTAACAGGAGACCCCACTCTTACATTAGTCTCCTCACTCATCTCCCTTCTCTTGTTGTGACCCTGCCTCCCTGGTTGCATGATGCCCCCACACAGTCTGGTCTTACTCCTGCTCAAAAGTCTTCACCTCCTTCCTCCAATCCCTGCCCACCTGGCTTTCTAGGCTGACCCAAATCTACCCAGTTTCTCAATATTGCTGAAGATATGCCCCAGGCTCCTCATCCACCTCCATCCACAGCTGCACCACTCTGACCTTGCTGTCAATCTGCTTTAAAAAGCCCCTACCCCCACCTCCACTCCTACCACCCTTTCTTGTTAGAATCCTACTCTTTCTTTAGACCCACCTCAATGCATATTTTTCTTATGCATCCCTCTGTACTGTTTGATTTTACATTGGACTATGTGTATTTATTATCTAGTAAGAAAACGAAAGATAAAGCAAAAGAGGATAGGACTGGAGATGTAGCTCAGTGGAACAATGTATGCTTAGCACATGTCAGGCCCCTGGGTTTAATCAGCAGCATTTGGAAAAACACAAAGCGGGGGTGGAGAGAGGGAGAGAGAAAAGGAGGGAAATTATCTGTCTTTCCCACTTTAAGGAGTCATGCAAAGTTAAAATGTAAGCAATCGCAAATCATAAAGCAAATAAGCTATTATTATTACTAATTGATGATTTAGTAAAAGTAAAATGTTGAATTTCAGCTAATTGATGATGAAGAAAATACTACTGCAGAGGATTTTATCCATGAAATAACAATTTTTTGTTTGTTTGTTTCAGTCTTTAAGGCAACAGCCCATCATAGACACCCAGGGTTTTAGGAGCTGTGATGGTTCTAGTTTCCTCTGGGATCTATTTCATTTTATTTTATTTTGTACATCACTGGTTTCCATAAAGAAAGGGTAGAATCACCCTGATTTCCACAAACTCTGGAGCAGCTTATTGACAGAATTCATGGCAGGAATTCAAGGTTACTCTGCTAAAAGTTACTGCTTAGAACCACTGCAACTGACAGGGATTATAAGAGACTCTTTGAAGAGAAAAACAGTACAATTGCCAAAGAGAAAAGGGGAGAGGGAAAGAAAGAGCTACTTGGAAACAATTTCTTGACATTCTTTTAGATGGAAGTATTATAGAAACCGATTTTCAGTATTGATCATAAATGGTATCAAAGACAGTCATTGAAATTATACTTAAAAGTGATTTATGGCAATTCAAATAAAAAAAGAATCCCTGTTTATATCACATTATCATATTTGGTTGGGTATTATCAGTATTTGAATACTTGTGAAAGGATGAAAATGATTAACATTGATAGTATTGAATTAAAATTACCAGTTCAAAAGTATTCGCAGCATTTTCCCCACTATTCACTTCGTTAACCCAAGGAAAATTCGCGAGTCCCTGCTGGGCTTCTGAGACTCTGATCAAGAAAATGGGAAAAAAGTGGATAAATAATAGGAAATAGCAACACAGTCTAGTAAATTGTTCACACAGGAAAGGAAAGTGGTTAACGCAGGAGGGGAAAACCATGGAGTCAGTAAGGCACAGGAGCAAAAGTAATAGGGACTGGAACACAAGCAGCCAGATGCGAAGCAAGAGCTGGAGAAATTAAGGAAGGCATGGCCATTGGATGTATGAGAACCAGAGCTCTGTGGCAGGGTTAGAAGACTTGCTGGGAAGTATAAACTGGATGCCCTTTGTCATTCTTGCAGAGACACTAGAGACAGGTTATGTGTTTTAGACCCGGTGGAGATTATGAGCTATTTGAGGTTATCTAACTAGTGTTTGCATGAAAGCAACCGTGCAGTGTGGACCATGTAGGTTCTTATTCTAGCTAGAAGCCTTTGCAACACCACAGCCACCTGGACTTCCAGAAACAAGTACTATCGCTATTCATCTCTCTACTCTCCCCCCATGCCCAGCACCATGTCTTACACCCCATAGGACCGCATGTTCCTGGAAAAAACAAACCAACAAAGAGACTCTTTATATCCAGTCTTTACCTTCTGATTCAACCCACACGGTGCCACAGAATCAGTCATCACTACTTTGATGACTACACTGTCTGGTTGCAGAGATTCATGGACAGACAACTACTGTCCACATTAAGGTATCCCAACTTTGGCAATAGAGTCTGGGTAATTCTTAGCTATTGGGATGCTGATATCTATACCATAAGATCTTTCGCATTTCCTCTTATCTTGATGTCAATAGAAACCTCTCCCTATACTCCACTTGTGACAACCCAAACATCTCCAAACATTGCCAAATGTATGCAGGGGAGGGAGCAAATTTACTCCTGGTTGAGAACCACTTATCTACACTAAAAGCCCAAATTCTTGAAGCTAACATAGAAGATCCTTCATAATTTTGTCTTGACTACATTTCTACTCTGATCTCCAACTCTTCCCTCACCCAGGGCTTAGCCTCAGTCAGACTGTCTTTTGCATAAGCTCCCACTTATGGCGCCTCTATGTAAAATGTCCCCTTTACCTGGGACAACACTTCTGTTCACCTTTAGTTTTCCTTTGATCACCTCATAGGCATACCAGAGCCCATATCCTTCAGGAAGGCGTCTCTGATCAATCTTAGTGTAAACTCTGAGATATTTTCCTCTTCTTTGAATCTATAGTTTTCCTGCCTCCACCTTTCCTGGTACAAAAACGCTGAGTGCATATGTCTTGGTCTGCCTGGGCTGCTATAACAACATACCATGAACTCTGTAGCTTATAAACACCAGCAATTCATTGGTATAGGCTGGGAAACCACCATCTATATACCATCAAACTTCGTGTCTGATGAGAGCTTCTCACTATATCCTCACATAGTGGAAAGAACACACGAGTTCCCTCAGGCAACCACCTCCTAAATGGCCTACCTTTTAACACTACTGCATTGGAGACTGGATTTCAACATATGACTTTTAGGGGAACATAAACCTTCAAATCATAGCATATGTGTGTGTTTCTATGTGGTCTTTCCAACAGAAATATATTCACAAAAACAAGGAAGAGGTCACATATTTTCTGTATCATCCACCTCAGTTTATGGCAGTTAAACAAAAAAACTAAAACATAAATATGACAACACTATCTAGAACACTGCCAGGTTTAGAATTAGAAAAATAATGGCTACGACAACTGTAGAATAGCTCTATCACTAGAAATTTTTTGAAGTTGTTTGGTATTTTTAGGCCAATCAGCTTAAATGATTTGAATGTCCTATAATTCAAGCTGAGAAAGTGGTAATGAAGGAAGAGTCATTCTCTTAAATAAAGAGGCAGCAGACTATAGCCTGTGGTCTGAATCCATCTGGTTATCTCCTTTTGCAAATAAAGTTTTAATGGTACACAGCAATTTCTCCCTTATTTCAGTGAATGACAAAGGGAAGGACAAATGGTTTTGATAAACACCCTGTTGCTAGCAAAGGTTAAAATATTTAATATTTGGCCCTTGACAGTAAAATTTTGCTGACCCTTGTCTTAGACTAGCAGGAAAACAACACCCAAGCCTCCATACTAACTAAAGATACAGAAGCAAATGCCCTTGTACTTTAGATTGGCCGATTTATTTTATAAAAGTAGCATGGAAACTAAAGCACTTTTAAGCACAAACTTCCTGGGTTCAAATTCATCTCTATCATTCTCATCTGTATGACTGTGGGAAAATTATTTGATCTTTTCAAGTCCTTATTTTGTCATCTTCAGAACAAAGGTGAAAAAAAAATACTAACCCAGGGCTGGGATTGTGGCTCAGTGGTAGAGCACTCGCCTCGTGCGTGCAAGACCCTGGGTTTGACCTCAGCACCACATAAAAATAATAAATAAAATAAAGGTATTTTTAAAAAAACTAACCTATCATGAAATTTTGAGGATTGAATGATAGAATTTTCATAGAGTCTGATTACACATAGTGACTGAGAATGAATCCTCAGTATATGTGGCTGCCTCGCTGGACCCCCTACCACCAGTCTTGCCCTTCTGTCTGCTCTTGTCATACTGCCAAGACTTTCCTCAAACACATTCCCTCATCCGGGTTCTCCAAAGAACTGAAACAACATGCTTTCCTTTTCCTGTGCTGAACAGTCCTAGGACCAGGCAAGATAACCTAGCTTCTTATTCCAAGAAAGAGCTGCTTCCAGGAGATAAGACTGTGAACCAACTAAAATAGCTTACTTGTCAAGACTAATAGTTTTCTCCTTAATAGTTGCTTCTAAGTCTTCACCTTATTCACCAATCCCAAGCCATTAGGTCATGAAACCATCACTTTTCCACTTTATAAACACCCAGGCTAATCCCTAAAACTCTACCAAAATTCTCATCTTATTTTCTTTCTCCAAAAAACTACTAAGACTCTGTCTAGTAGGTGTCCTCCCACTGTGCAGTAAGTCTAATGAACCTAACTTAATTAAACTAGCAGGTTATTCTAGTTGTCTTCTTAAAGAGAAGTGACTACAATTCCTAGTTCAAAAATATTCAGCAGCTCTTCACTATCTCCAGACTGAAATCATTTATTTGACAAGTAATTTGCTTAACTATTAAAAGCACATGTATTGGGGTGATTCATACCCCAATAAATCAGTTATTTTATATCCCTGAGCCTTAAGTTATTCTAAAAACTGGGATACTAGAAGCACCTACTTTTCAGGTAGCATGGTGTATAGCATGTAGTAGGTGCTCAATAATTGTTAGCAATTATTATTTTTTACCATTTACTATATATCAGGCACTATACTGCAAAAAGAAATCTAAGTCTTAGCTTCTTCCCTTAATATATTCAAAATCTAATGGGCAAATACTAGTGGTAAATTCAGTAGAATCTTATAGGCCTAGACTCTCTGAAGTTGTTTCATAGTACCTGTTCTGGAACCTAAAATTATACTTTATTAAAATGTTACTTTTTATATTGTGAACAACAGAGTGTATATAAAAGAAATAAAAATAAAACCTGAGAAGCTGTGTCCAGCTCGAGAATTAGCATAGCTAAAATGTTCAGTTGTTAAATAAAGGCACATGGAAAATGTGTAGCACTAGGGATTAGACAGTGTGGGATCTTGACTTAGTTGGGACACTAGCTGAGTAGGGGATAACTCACTCTCTAAACCCCAGTTACCTCTTCTGTCAAGTGACAACACGATGACCAGGAAAATCCCTTTCAGCTGGTGAGTCCCTACTTTCTAGTCTATTCCTTCCTTCTAGGTTCAGTACAAAGGAGCACCTCTTCCTCTCTCCTGCCCATTTTTTCATTCTAAGTTTCTTTTCCCTCAGCTATCAAATATGAAGATACCTCCTGTACTTAAACTTAAGGAAAATTTTTCATTCAACTTACTGCTGACTCTACTCTCCTGTCTCCATCCTTTTATGCAACCCAAAACTTGCCAATACATGAATTGCTTGTGAAATTTCATTTCCTGATCACAGTCAGCTCTTTGTGGTCCTTTTCCAGATCTCTACACACTTTTGCAATTTCTCCCTAGAAAGTCACTAAGGCTTCCCAGACAAATTCAACAACTCTATCAAACTGCCAAGATGGCAGACAGCACTTCCTGAAAGCTCCCAAGGCTTTTAAGACGTTGCCCCATCCTCACATCTTCTGTGGCCCCATTCTGGAAACATCATTTTGCTTCCTTCCTCAAAAGAAGAATTATCAGTGAAATATGAGATCATCAAAAAAATGTTACCAGAGGGAAGAATAATTGCAATTAAAATGATAATGTCACAGCAATTCAGATATGAGGACATAATTCAGATATGATTTATGGAGAAAGAATGGAAAATATTGCTTTCCTTGTCATCAATCACATCCATTGCAATTCATGAGCAAAATCAATCTCCTCTTCCAACCTAACTAGGTACCTATCTTTTTTTGGCTATTGAAATGTTATTGGGTGGAGA
This sequence comes from Marmota marmota marmota, assembly GCF_001458135.2. Classification (NCBI taxonomy): domain Eukaryota; kingdom Metazoa; phylum Chordata; class Mammalia; order Rodentia; family Sciuridae; genus Marmota; species Marmota marmota. The sequence continues at coordinate 7,618,788 of NW_025999945.1, forward strand.
ACTGGAGTCTATACTACTCTGAATTCAAATCTGATATAAATGGTAGAAAATAAGCTATCTGTGGATTTGGGAAGACTTCTGTAATATGCTTCAAGAAGTTGTATAAAAGGGAGGGGAATAAAGATAAAAACAGTGATAAATGACCTTACAGGATGAACTCCGGCTTCTCAGGTCTCTCTGCAAGCCTCAGGGCCTCATGCATACCAGCAGCGGAGAGCTTCCGGTTGATGTTACGGTACTGGCAGCGGAGCAGGCTGCGGTAGGTCGTTCTCAGGTCTCGGTTGAAGAAGGCGTAGATGAAGGGGTTGATGAGGGAGTTGGCATAGCCCAGCCACAGACATGTCCTTTCCACCCACAGCGGGATGCAGCTGCAGGAGGTGCCACAGATGAAGGGCCTGGCAGTTGAGAGAACGAAAAAGGGTAGCCAGCACACGGTAAACGCTCCAACGATGATCCCCAGGGTAGTAGCTGCCTTCTGCTCTCTCTTGAAGATGGAGATGTTCTTCCTCTCCTGCCTGATCAGTCGGGACAGATTTGCACACTCTTCCACCTCCTTCTGGGCCTTCACCACGCCATTCAGGGAGATGACGCTCTCGGGCTGGGTGCGGGGGAAGCCAGGGAACCGGTGCTTGGCAGCGCTCTTCTTGGCAGCCTTGTAGATCTGGTAGTACATGAACAGCATGACAGACATCGGGATGTAAAACGCCACGGCGGTGGAGTAGATGGTGTAGCCGAAATCCTGGCTGATCAGGCAGACCTTGTCATCATTCACGTTCTGGGCCCATCCGAAGAGTGGGGGGAGAGTGATGGAGGCAGACAGCAGCCAGACAGACAGAATCATCTTTGCCATGCATTTTCCATTCTGTCTCACAGGGTATGTGAGAGGGCGGGTGATCCCAAGGTACCTAGGAGGGAAATGGAAAGAGGACAGGTGAATACTGGGATGTAAGTGGTCCACTGAGGAAGTGCTACCAGCCAGACACTAGTGCCATCCTTGCGACATCTCATCTAGGTAGGCATCATTATTCCCATTTTGCAGAAAGATGAATGGAGAAGTTATGCTTTCACTCAAGTTTCTACAATTAGAAGTCAGACGGAGAGCCCTCTGGCCCTAAAGTTAGTCCATGCTTTTTTCATACCTTGAAGTTTCTGATAATCCACACAGTCAAACATCATAAAGGTTAAATAACCTGCCCCTTCCCATGACCCATGGCCACCAAAACCAGCCAGGAGCAAGATATCAAGCTGGATGTGGGATATTGTAACACATTCTCAGAAATCAAAGTCTACCACCCTTGGATAATGATCCCATCGTGGATCACTTCTACTGTCTTAATTCAAGTAGCTTTTAATGCATCTTAACTTCCCCTTTATAGTGTAGCAAAAGCATTTTGTTCTACCCACAGAGATTGGTGAGATATTTTGGGAATCCAGGTTTGGGAATGGGAAGTAGGAAATGATCATTTTTTTCCTATCCCAGAAAATTCTTACACAACACCAATGTCTGAGGAACATTCTTTAAAATAAAAACAGTTTGTCTCACTGTGCCAGTTTTGAGGCGGATCACAAGAAAGGGCACAACTCTGAAATATGTTAGGCAAACCTAACACTTTCCCTGTGCTTGGTTCTATATAGAGAATAAATATTTCTTCATTTCTATTATGAAGGATTTTAATGCAAAAGGCACTCAGAAAACAGAGAAAACATGTACAGTAACCTCTTTGGCCAAATGCTTAATATTTTTCAGCTTTTCAAAAAACTTTCCCTCCATATTTAATAGCCTTAGCTTTCATTTTGGGAAAGATGCACAAAAGCACTTGAGAAACAAAGACAGATACATGTTGGTCACTTTGTTTATACTTGTAAAAGATACACTCCTGAAACATGAAAAGGAAGGGTATAGACAGTCCCTAATTTGCCAACAGATCATATTCTAAAAGTCAGTCAATTGGCAAATTAGAACTTAAGAATTTTCTGCTAGAAATACACTTGATACTTAAATTATCCCACATAAGTCCAAAATCCTGCTTTTACAAGGAAAATGAGTGTCACTACAACACTTGCAATGCAAAATTGAAATACAGTAAAAAGAAATAAGCCAAATTTGCTCATTCATCAAGAACATCTCTTAATTACTTCAACAAATATAGACATCCCTAGGTATTCACAGGGATCTGGTTCCAGGACACAATCCCCATTACCACCATGAATTCCTAAATCTCTGGATTTTCAAGGTTCTTATATAAAATAGTATAGTGTTTACACATATCCTACATACATGCTCCCATACACTTTAAATCATGTTAAGATTACTTACAATGCCTAATATGTTACACATACTATGAGCATGGCTGTTGTACTATATTGTTTAGGGAAGAGTAGTAAAAAAAAAAACAAAGTCTTTATATGTTCAGTATAGTCACAACCACAGTAGGCCTAATTATATAGTGTACCATCAGCAGTTGGTTGAATTTGCAAATACAGAACATACAGAGAACTGATTGTATTAATGAAGCTCCTTCTAAATGACTGTTCTAAATGTCAGAGATACAGCAGTAAATAAGAGACAAAAATTTTGAAAGCAGGAGAAAGAGTAAAACACGTGGGATGAAGGGAAGGACTGAGTCCACAGTAATGCTGAAGGGGATCTCTGATGATTTCCAAGAGCTCAACCTGTTCATGGCACATGAGTGTTCATTTCATAAGTTCTTCCCTACCTTTTCCTTTTTAAGCTGACCCATAAGAACTATCCTTAGGTTAGTTTCCTTAGATCTATCGGATGAAGTTAGGATTATGTTTTGGCTCCCAAATAGAATGGAGAAGAGAAAGAAGGATTTTTTTTTCCTGAGAATGCAAAAATAAGAACTACAGAGAAAGCAAAAAGAGAAAAGGAATCAGGGAGAGAGAAATAAAAGGAAAATATTAAATTGGGATTGCTTTGTGGAATTATTTGAGTTTCAAGCTACGGAAACAAAGTTTTTGGAAAACAATTTAAAATATACAAGGTAACCCCCAAAGAAAGATATTGGTACTCTCTGGAGGCCCACAATTAAGCTGATCCTTGCTGAAGGCTGAATGCAGACATTTCACTAAAACAAAACAAAACAAACAAACAAACAAACAAAAAACTCCTTACCTTGCATTGCTTCAGGAATTTGTGGGTTTCCTGAAGGAAGTCCCTTACAGATCCCTCTTCTTGGATCTAGCCCTTGCTCTCTACCAGTCTCTCTGGAAGTAGGATTTGGGGCTCCTTCCTTGTTTTCCAGCTCCCCTATGCAGACTTTCTCAGGACTTGGAATAAAGAATTTAATATAAAAGAAGTAGTCATTTTAAAATTAGTAGTAAAAAAATGGATCTTCATGAATTCTGACAACTAACCAGCAATTCAGGTAAAAATAATATTGACTTCTTACTTTTCAACTTATTAAATATAAACCCCATGTGGATGAAGGATTACCAAGTAAATATTAAATCCTAATACTACTATGAAAAAGTGAATGTTTGTCTTCCATCCTGAGATGACAAAGATTATTCTTAACTAGGATAAAAGCGCTTATGTCTAATTATTGACATGGAACCAACAGAAGACTGCATAGAAAATAACATATAGCCCTCAAATATAAGTAACAGTATTATATAATGTATTAACCTTACATGTAAAATTAGGTCTATGTTTATATCTGTGGGTGTATATATACATTGTGTGTGTATGTGTGTGAGCCGCGCGCGCACATGCCTACTGAGATGGCCAAAGAATATCCACCAGAGTATCAATAGCAGTTTTACTGAAGTTATAGAGATTTTAGTGGTTTTAGCTTTTATATATATATATTTTACTATGCTTGAATTTTTTTCAACGAACATATAAAAATTACTATTTTAGTTTTAAGAACAAAATAACACACTTAAGAAGATTCTGTGATCCTTTGCTGAGAGCCACGGCCGAGTCTGTATGGCCCCTGGCATTTTGCCAACAGTATTGATTGACAGGAGAGGCATTACTATCCGCCTCTGCCGCAACTTTTGAGTTCTCGCACTATTTTGGAGTTCTCGTGGGGATTTCCGGGGATTCCCCGAGAGTTCCCATTGGTTGGGGAAGTGCAGGAGGAGGATTTTCCGGGAGAGATATTTCCGGCTGGGGGTTCCTGGACAAGCCTCGTGGCGTTCGGGAGGATTCCCTGGGAGCTGTGTGAAGTGTTTTCCTGCAGTTTAAAAATAAAGTTTGTTCCTGCTTCAGTGGTTCGTGATTTGTGCCCAGCCAGACTGCGGCAATCCTTAAATTACCTAAGCGATTCTGGCAACACAATCTGGTTCATAAAATTCCTAAAAAGCTGATAATTAAATCTTATATTGTTTTATTTAATTGGTTAGTCAAAAATGTTTTATTACATTCACAAATTTGCACAAAAGAAATGGAACTCATTGGCAGTTAAAATCTTATAATTAACTATATAAAGTAATATTGGTATTTAGGGAAGTGTTTCTTCAAATTATACATTCATCCTCCCAGCATTGTATTTGATAAATCTTATCTTCAAGAGAGAGAAAGCAAAAAAGGAGAAGAAAAAAAAAACCTAGACTTATTGTGAGTATTCATTAGTATATAGCTTTAATATTTATCACAATAACTATTTATGCCCACTGTTAATTAGAAAGCAAGGTGCTTATAAAGCCTTCAGAATTTAACTTAAAGATGCATACAAATGTTAAAATACAGTAAATCTCAGACAAAGATACCAAAATATTATATATTGAGAAATGTATGCAACTCACATTAGGGGTTCCATTGAAGTAGGAGTTCAGAGAAAAAGAAGATTAGGGAGCTATAATCTGCATAGAGAGGGATTGGAAGCAAATTAACTCTGCTGCCTGTCTTCATTCTAACTGTTTAGAAATCATAGATAATGGTTCTTTGATTAAATTGCTTCTCCTGAGTTTCATTGCTATGGAATAATAATTCAAGGGGTAAAAGAAACTGGGTAAAATTATTCTGAAATACAGTGGCTTTTAAAGTGTTTAGTTTTAAAAAATGTTCACACTTTTAGAAAACCTCTTATGGAAGGAAATATACACTAGACTCTCCAGCCCATAGTAGGGATTCCCCAAACTGAAAAATTATCAGAATTATCAGAATCACTGAGAAGCTTTTGAAACATGCAGATTCCCAAACAACCCTTCTCCTTGAGGAAGGTCTGGAAACCAGAAACTTGTATTTAAGATTGACTTCTCTGGGTCTTTATTCCACATACTGCTAAGTAGCCCTCTCCCATTCATTTAGCAGGACTTTATGCTTATCATATGAAAGGCTTTACCTTTATCTTATATATTTCATGTTATGGACCTGATTTCAGCTTTGCCTGAAAAAAAAAATCATCATGAATCATGTTTCCATTATCAGCTATTAGTTGTATCTCCTAATACAGGGCTAAATGAAGTGAGCATGATTATTATGTTTCAATCAAGTTGCAGATTTTATTTATTTTATTTATTCTAATTTGTTACATATGACAGCAGAATGCAATTCATTTCATATTACACATATAGAGCACAATTTTTCATGTCTCTGGTTGACAAAGTAGAGTCACACCATTCATGTCTTCATATATGTTCTTAGGACAATGATGTCCATCTCACTCCACCATCTTTCCTACTCCCATGCCCCCTCCTTTCCACTTCCTCCTCTTTGCCCTATCTAAAGTTCTTCCATTCCTCCCAGCTCCACACCCATCTCCAATATAGGAGAAAACATTTGGCATTTGTTTTCTTGAGATTGGCTCACTTGACTTAGCATTATATTCTCCAACTCCATCAATTTACCTACAAATGCCATGATTTTATTCTCTTTTTATGCTGAGCAATATTAATTGTGTACATATACCACATTTTCTTTATCTATTCATCTAATGAAGGACATCTAGGTTGGTTCTACAATTTAGTTACTGTGAATTGTGCTGCTATAAACATTGATATGTCTGTGTCCTATAGTATGCTGTCCTTTGGTGATAGATCAAGGAGTGGGATAGCTGGGTCAAATGGTGGTTCCATTCCCATATTGCTTTCCAGATTGGCTGCACCAAATTGCAGTCCCACAAGCAATGTATGAGTGTGCATTTTTTTCCCACATCCTCGCCAACACTTATTGTTGTTTGTCTTCATAATAGCTGCCATTCTGACTGGAGGGAGATGAAATCTTAGAATAGTTTTGATTTGCATTTCTCTAATTGCTAGACATGTTGGAATTTTTTCATATATTTATTGATTGCTTGTATGTCATCTTCTGAGAAGTATCTGTTCAGTTCCTAGGCCCATTTATTGATTGGGTTATTTGATTTTTTGGTAGTTAGCTTTTTGAGTTCTTCATGTAGTCTAGAGAGTAGTGCTCTATCTGATGTGTAAAAATTTGCTCCCAAGATGTAAACTCTCTATTTACCTCACAGATTGTTTATTTTGCTGAGAAGAAACTTTTTATGAATTCCTTGGGTATCATCCTAGATGCTGCTTCCTCCAGAAAGAACCTCCAGCTTCTCATGAGTACCCTACTCTGCATTCTCAAAACATCTCCCCCTCATCAAATGCACTGTATTCCTGGTGCCCACTTATTTCTCTGGATCCTCAGTAATGTAAGGTACATTAGGACAGGAACCATGTTTTCCCTTGCTCAGCCCTGAATCAAAATCCTAGTACAGTGACATAGGCATTAAATACATATCGGTTGGAGAAAGGAAGGAAGGGAACATGCAGAGAACTATGGGGAAAGACTTCTTTGTCCCACAGACATCACAGAGAGGCAATTAGAAACATCAAAAGTGTTTGATCACTCAGACAAACCTAATTATCAAAATCAAAGAAGTGATAGAGACTTTGAACTCCATCTTCTCAGTAAAAGCCAAGTAAAGTCTCGGAGACTTTAAAATCCTAGATGCAAATTCCTTTGTTGACTTTTCAATGTCCCCCATTTATCAATCTGTGATCCCCGCCCCCACAACCAAGAAGACCCACACACATACACACACAAACATACACACACACACACACACATGCATTCACACATTTCTCCATGTAACATGTGACTCAGTACCTAGTAGACTGGCACTAAATAAATATGGTCTTAGTAACTGAACAGCACTCCTGTATTTTCCCCATCAATCCTAAACAGGGCCTTGGGTAACAGCATTTTAGGCAAGAAACAGCACTGGACTTGCACCAATTCACCTCAAGCCTCCATTCTGTGATACATTTTAAATAACGTTATGGTTCATTCTTATCCTTTACTTCATCCTTCAAACTGTGTTGATTTTCTCCCCAAGATTTCCTGCTGCTTCTCAGCCAGCACCCTTAACACTGGATGACAAGAATGCTGGGATCCACAAAGTCTCACAGCCCTCAGGGCCACTTCTCCCACTTGGGAGAGCAGGAAAGCAGTCACTGAGCTGCCTTCTAAGCAACACGGGGATGTTTTCACCCCAGGAGAGAGCTTTCTCACCTAAACTCATGTAACCATAGGGAGGTGGCCTTTCAGCAAGGTACTTTCACACCACCTGGCTTCCATCTTAAATATTGCTCCTTCCAGGCATTTCTGGGAAGGGAACTTCCTCAGCACATATGCCCAGGTTTCTCTCTGACCTGAACCAATCTATGTTTTCATTAAATACACATAATTTAGAAGATCAGGCTGGTTAACACCTGATCTATACTCAGCATGACAAACCCTGCACATCCCAACCAGCATGATAACCACAGGGGGGCTTTCATACTCTAGGAATGCCAAGTGGCCAAGGGCAGGCCTCAGCTAAGGATGAGAGTTCATTCACCTGGGTGGCTGGAAAATGCTGTGGTACTTGCCTGCTGCTACACGTCTGTTCATGTTTCTCTATGCAGGTCAGTGATTTGTTTTTTTAACTGAACCTATTCTCTTGCAAATTTGAAGCTAATGAGGAACCCAGATGTGATGCCTTAGCTAATGTTTCCATGTTCATTTTTTTTCTTCCTGATATCTATACACCTAAGGTAGGAACGGGCTATGAAATGCATCAACAGATGGAAAAGTGATGAGATCTAGTAAGAGTGAGAAAACCTGACAGAGTTTAACTTCCCTTATTCTTGGTTATTACCTGAACTCTTCTTTTTAAACTACAAAGCCTTGAAATTCATGAATAATACAGGAAATCTGTAAAATGCCACTTTTCTGGAATAAGCAGGACATTAAGATGCAAATTGCAATTCCACACACAGCTGTACTCGATGTGACAAATTAAGCTTTTCTTATTCCTAGTCTTGACATTTGCCTTCAAGATGTTTGATCAATGTAGAAAGAAAGTACCCAGGAGAAGCGGACAGAGAAGTGGAGGCAGCCCCAGAGAGGCCAGCCACCCCATAAGAGGTCCTCAGGTAGAAAGTATCAGAGTACCAGAAGAATACATGGAAAAACAAGCCTCTGCATTACTGTATCTTCTCAGGAAGACCCTCTTATGCAAAGGGCATTTTGCAAGGACAAAGAGACCTCTTTTAGAATGACCAGGACAGAAATCTAGAGGAAGCTAAGAAAACCTAAGAGCTTCTGAGTCCCTGTTAGACCCAGACTTCCACATCTCACACACTCAGCCAGATTCACAGAGCCACCTTCTCACCCTCCTTTATTCACTCAATATATTTACTGCCAAAGAGTGCCTGCTTCAGGCCAGGCACCTTTGAGATCCACTAGTAAATAATACTAACAAAGCTCCCTGGGCAAGCATGCTACAGCTGGGGGCAGGAGGTGAACACCATCACATACCAGCTGCAGTGGTAAGCTGCTTCACATATTTAACTCTTGAGTTCTTGAGGGAGGTACTATCATCATTCTCATCATACAGATGAAGAAACTGAGGCTCAGAGAAGTCAAGTCACTCAGCTCCTAAACTAATCCGGGGAGGAGTCAGGATGTGAACCCAGGTAGATTGCCTCTCTCTCATGGCCTTTTCTAGTTGCTCCCTTGTTAGTTGGGTACGACAATAAGAGTATAACCTCCCAAGGGCAGGATCTGCACCCTAGTTATATTTTTCACCCACTGCCCACAACCACTAGAGGGTCTGGTTCATGAGTGTTCAGTAAATATTTATTGAATACCAGATTCACCCTTATTGCTAAAATTACCCTTACCCTGGGCTGAAGCTGCAATAGCAAGTATTAGCACCATCTAGTGGAGAGAGGCCTGGCACAAGAAAGACAACCATTAGAAGGAGTAGTTGATGGCATTGCCAAGGGGTCCCAGAGGTGACAGCAATTATCTGGATAATTCGGGTCAATGTGTGCATGTAGGTGCTTTGCCATCATCCTTCAGACCTCTGACAGTGGGTTGCAGAACCCCTTCAGGTTTACCAGAAGCTTGTTTCTTAATATATATAATAACTAATATTTCAAAACCAGAATAAATTAAGCATCCATATATTTTTAAGATTTTTTTTTCCATTTTTGTATTGTTTTATTTTTATGTGGTGCTGAGGATCAAACTCAGTGCCTCACATATGCTAGGCAAGTGCTCTACCACTGAGCTACAGCCCCAGCCCAAGCATTCACATTTTTAAAGAATCAAGAAAACCAAACATTTAAACAGAGCTCTTGTGGGACATCATGATTATGAACCCAATACAATATAGAGGAGACTTTAAATTCTTAGAAAAGACCTCCACACTTGTGTCTACAAAAAATTGCACTGGACTTATAAAACAAATAAAGCCAGTCATTTGGAGGCCAAAATTTAGCTTGGATCTAGACCTAAAACTTTAAAAAATATTGTTTCTGATCTCTATTTCTACAGGAACTCAATCTGCATACTTGTACTAAGAATTAGCCAACTAATACTGATGCAGTACTATAAAATTAAATGAAGCCTCCACCTATACTTTGTTTAAAGTAAGACAAAATAATCAATTGTAACTCTTTTCTTAAGGCCTCTTATTAAAAATAATAGGAAAAATTTAACAAGTATTTTATTTCAATTTGTCATTTTCAGTTGCTTTTTCCCTTGAACATTAAAGCAAAGATAGAGAAGAGGTAGATGAAAAATGCAGAGAAACAGAAACAGGCCAAAGAGGCAAGAATCTGCACTTGTAGTCCCCATTTCACAACCTGGCAAACTCCTATTCACCCTTCAACACCTTGCTCAAGAATCACCTCCATGGTGAAGTTCTTCCTGTCTGCACTCCACCCCTAGCTATTTACCCCCATTATTGAGATCCTATAGCACTTGATACATAGTACCATGATACAATAGAGCATTATTTTATAATGGTGCACTGACTCCTCCTTCTTCCCCAGAGACTGTGAGTCCTTTCTTGAGTTTCTCAGCACATCTGCCAGCTAAATGACTGCTGAGACCAGAAGTAAATAACAATCATTTGAAACAAATATTATTTCCTTTTTCCTACACTATGCTTTGTATTGTTATACAACAAAAAGCTCTTGAAAGTAGAAAAAAGACCCTGCAATTCTCAAGACTTTGACTCTTTTGTGATCTTTTTCCCCCTATATGGTCTTCAAGACTAGTCTTTCCAATCCACAAAATCAGCAATCATTGAAATGTAAACTAGAAAAATAAAATAAAATAACCAACAGCATTTACTTTAAATGCTATTTTCTTCTCTTCTGTCCACGATAAAAGTGTGTCAGGAGGGAGGCACCTCATGCATCAGTGCATCTGTCTGAACTGAAAAGAATGTGAAAGGCTTGCTGGGAACATCAGATGCCCTTCATCAGTCCAAATGCCCAGACACGATCTGTTTCTTTAAATGCTGCTGGCAAACATTCTGTTCAAGGTTAAGAGACAATTAAGAATCACGATATTTCCATGGAAATGATAAACGAAACAGAAAGATCAGCCTGGCATGATTACATAAAATCAGCTACAATTAAACAAAAATAAATCACTAGAGGAAGCACTGTACTTGCTAAATGCATTTTGTTGGTGTAGTGTCCTGGTTAGACATTTAGACTCAAGGAGATCAAAAAGCCAGAACTCAAATCCACACTCTGCAAGGTATACACATGCTGTGCAACCTTGAACACACTGCATGATCTCTTAATGTCTCAACTGTCTTATCTTTAAAATGGGAATAATAATAGTTCAATGCTGGGTTTGCAATGAACACTTAATATGTTGTGTCTGGCAGACAGGAGACATACAGTAAAGATTGTTATTATTCTTTCTCTTTTCTGATTTATTTATTCATTATTTCGAGGAAATATATATTTAGTATACACATATTTGATAATGTTCTAGAGACTTTCACACACATCACTGCAGTTCCAATCTGTAAAAAATGGAAGGGTCAGACTCAAGAACCTGCCCTATGCCAACATCCTTTGCTTCTAGTCACGGGGTATTTGAACCGCTCCCAGGCTTCTGCTAAATACTGGATTCAAATTTCATTGTTAAAACATACTAATTCTTTCTAAAAGTGTGATAAAAAGCATCACCCTTATGTTCCCTTATCAACTTGTAACTCTAGGGATACCCCCAAATGCTTTCATCTGTGCTGCCTGGTAACTCTACTTTTTTCTGGGCCCCTCAAGATAAGGCTTCCATGGAGATATATTTGAACTTCTTAGAATGTGACACTCATTAAGAAAATTACTGGTCTTCTTTATTTTTTCTCTTTTTAAAATGCAGTCCTACGCACATCTATTCCCATAAAAATGTAAAACAAGCAAATATAATCCTATGACATTTGTGTGTTCCACTCTAATAAATGACAAGATATTTTCATAAGGTATTTTCTGTAACAAATTAAACTGGCTGAGTAATCCATTAATTGACTCTTTAAACTGAACACTTAACAATTAATACTGCATGCACTTGTTTCTTGCTGTGATTTTAATTTTAAACAAGCATTTCCTTCTCTTTTGAGCTACTGCATCAGTTAAATTAGAAAGCAAGTTATTTAAAATGCTGCAATTTGCAATAACTCATCTGTGTGAATCCAGATTTTTTTTTGATACCACGCAAAAAGATGTACAAGATAGGTCTGAAGGGAGAGAGAGAGAGAAAGAGAGAGAGAGAGAGAGAGAGTAAGGGAAGAAGAAAATTAAATTGGATACTTAGACTAATGGGGCTGCAACTGCCTTCCATAAACACAAATTGCACTAGAAGTTTATTAAATCAGCTTTATTGCTCTTTTGGATAATTATAAGAATCAAATGTCACAAATTTTACCTAATAAATTTATACCAATAAAATTCCCCTTAATCTCTTCTATACATTTTAATTTTTCTATATCATATTTCATTTAAAAGTGATATGCAGAAAGCTTTGCTCTAAGCCCCTCTCTTTTGTGAGCACTTATCATGGACCAGTAACTGTTATGGTTCCTAGGTGGGACACAAAGAAAAATTAAGATCACCAAGTGCCTGTCCACAAGAAGATTTAAGCTTAAAGCAGACAGTACAATGCATATTTAGAGTAAGATAATATATGGGAAGTTCCATCAAAGCATGTGTATATGCACACACACATTATGTATTACGTAGTAAATAGAATATAATACATAACTAAAGAAGTGAAGAGGAGATAGATTGTAGGATGGTTAATTTCAACTGGGAAGTTAGAGGAAGGTTACATAGATAACTTTTAAGTTAACTTAATATTTAAGTTGTACATTGAGCGCTGAATAGAATTCACCAAGATGATTCAGTAGAAACTACCAAGGAAACATTCAGAAGTAAATAATTGAGAAAATGCTCAAGAGAGATGAGTGATTCAGATGTATGTAAACATTTTTGTTCATGGAGAGATCATAAAAGTTAACTCTTATCATTTTACATTGCCTCCACAACCCTCTGAAATGTAAGTTACACCATCTCATACCAGAAGTTGGTCACTCTCGACATACTTGCTAGTTCTAGAACCCTCACAGTTCCTCTTTGTGGTCAACCCTCATTGTGGTCAGTCCTGCCTTATAAACAGCTCCCTGGGGGCCACTTCACTATGTGACAGCTTAGGTTCAGCCTGCTTGACTGATTCCACTGCCATTCACACCTCACATCAACTGCATAGAAACACCATGAAGACCAAGCCTTAGTCACAGCAGAACCTCCCAGAACTTGTGCTTGCTTGCTTTAAACCCACCAGATAAAACTCCTGATTGGAAACTTGTTTGGGTAATACTCTGAATCCAACAAAGGCATTGGCCCACAGGTGCCTTTCTCCCTCTCTTTCTACCTATACTCCATGATCTCCATGTGTGTGGGCTACAGGCATACTAAGTATCCACCAGGATCTGCAAGTAATAAAATCTTCCATCTGAAAGATCTTTCCTAATCATTGCAGGGATGTTCTACATCTTAAAGACCCTAAACTAAAACAACTAGGAGAGATAAGGCTAGCCTAAATTAAAATACATAATAGCCCCCAAAATTGTATTAGAATTGTACTTATGTCTAATGCCCCCAAAGAGAAGAAATTTTTCCAGTTAACTCTGCTAATGTTCCCTCTCAGTTATTTCATTTACTCAAGATACAATTATAGGGGCTGGGGTTGTGGCTCAGAGGTAGAATGTGCTTTCTTTGCACATGTGAGGCATTGGGTTCAATCCTCAGCAACACATAAAAATAAATAAACAAAATAAAAGCACTATGTCCACTACAACTAAAAAAAATTCAAAAATTTTTTAAAACAATACAATTATAATTTCTACTAAGTTGAAGTTCAATAATCCACTCTTGAACTTTCTTAGCAATTTCTCACCAACATGAGAATTATTCCATTATTTGATGAGAATTTTGACTCCTCAGATCTGAAATACAGGTCATAGTTGTTTCTTATAGTTCTTTAGTGTTTACTTAGGAAATCTCCAAACTGGTTTGAATACAAAAAGGCATACGAAATTAAAGAGCTTGAAAAAGAGAAGAAATAATATGTCACAGAGCTTAAACTCCTCATTTTCAGAAGCATCTAACTCTCAGAAATATTGGGTAACTCTCTTAAAAAGATGAAATAAATCAGAATATGAAATTCTTTCATAAAAACCCTAGATTTTGTTTGAAGTGGTCAAAGTACTTCATGTATACACTCAGTGACTGGAACATAATCTTGATTCCATTATTCAGATTTTCAAAATTGTTGGTTTTCAGCATAAGGCATAGTGCTGTTGGGATTAGAAATAAGATAATACCAAGTCCCTAATTCTAAAGACTTCAGGCTCTAATTAGGCAGATAAAAGATAAATTATGAATAGAGATTTTTGTTTGTATGTTCATTTGTGGGGATTTTGTTGTTTGTTTTTTGGCTGCAGTTACACAAGAGGGAATTAATCATAATTCTTAATATTTAACACATTATGAACATTGGTCCATGAATGATTCTTTTTATTATCCATTATTTATTTCATTTATGTTTTAAAAAATAATAAAATAAAGGGCTATGGTTATACCTCAGTGCTACAGTGATTGCCTAGCATGTGGGAATACTTGGGTTTAATCCCCAGTCCTGCAAAAAATATAGTAATAATAATAATAAGGACACCATAAATGTACCATCTATCTCAAGAACTAGAATCTAAATAATCATTGCCTTCTTTGCCCCTTCCTTCCCTCACACAGGAAAAGAGCTCACTTTCTGATGACTCAATGGAACTGGTCAGATTTGAGCCAAGGATGACCAGTAGGATGCGGATAGATGGAAAAGAATACCCATATGTGAATAAAAGCTAGAGGAAATTCTAACATAAAATATTATAAGGAATGTATGAAAGAGGAGGAGGAAGCAGAAATGAATTCAACTGAAGTGCTAATCTGTGTAAGGGCTTCATGGGAGACAATGGAAGATACATCCATTGGTCAAGAATGCTAAATGCCACTAAAAGTGCCCTAAATTTATCCTGAAGACAAAAGGGAGACAGTGAAGAACATTAAGTAAGGAAATAACTGATCAAAGTTGTATTTTGAGAAAAATCAACAGGATGGAAACAGATTCGATTTAAAGGAGAGAAATCAAAATCAAAACGTTCAGTTCAGAGTTATATAAGAAAATGTCACTGGAAATGACATCTGCCTAACATTCTAGTAGTAGCCACTTCCAGATTCTCACAAAAGTGAAAACCAAAGACAGAAAAGTCATAAAAATCACTTACATGATTTTTAAGTGATTAAGAAGTAGCCTCAAATTTACCTTTTTAAAAGTTCAACAAGACACAGCTTAAAATAAAAACAAGTAAAAGAATCATAAAATGGTGCTCGCTTTGGCAGCACATATACTAAAATTGGAATGATACAGAGATTAGCATGGACCCTGCACAAGAATGACACGCAAATTCGTGAAGCATTCCATATTTTTCTTAGGGCCATACCTTTTGGGCATATATTTTGTATCTGGAGAATAGACTCTCTCTTGATCTCTACTTTCTGATCATCATGTGAGCTGCTTCCTCTTCCCTTTACCACATTTTTTCACCATGATGTTCTTCTGCCTTACCTGGAGTCCCAGGGAATGGAGCCAACTGTCTGTGGACAACCGTGATCACCAAAATAAAATTTTTCTCCTCTAAAAAAAATTATAAATGTTGAAGAGGTACTGGGACTGTATCTCAGTGATAAGAGTACTTACCTAGCATGTGCAAGGCCCTGGGTTTGATACCCAGCAACCTCCCCATAAAAGTTGAAGAACAAAGATTAATCAGTAAAACACTAATAAAAGAAAGCAAGAAAACACAGACAACCATATTAGGTAGTGTATATGTAATTGAGTTCACTTGAAATATCTGTGGGATAAATATAAATTTTCCCAAAGAACTAGACAATGTAAATAGATCAAAAATAATAAAAGAAACTAAAAGGTTTTTTTAAATTCTAGACCAGCACCAGATGGTTTCACTGTTGTGTCCTTATTTCCAAAATACACCAAAAACAAAGATACTTAAAAAATGAAAACTACAAGCCATATCTCTCATGAATATTGAAGCAAAATTCCTCAGCAAATTACTAGCAAGCCAAGTTCAATAAAATATTTAAAAGATTATACACCAATATTATGCAGGATTTATTACTGGAATGCAAGGACAGTTCAACACATGAAAAACAATCAATATACAATATATCCATACTACATAAGAGCTGGGCATGGTGACACACACTTATAATCCCAGCTACTCTGGAGGCTAAGGAAGCAGGATCACAAGTTTTGGCCAGCCTAGGAAACAGAGCAAGATCCTA
This sequence comes from Marmota marmota marmota, assembly GCF_001458135.2. Classification (NCBI taxonomy): domain Eukaryota; kingdom Metazoa; phylum Chordata; class Mammalia; order Rodentia; family Sciuridae; genus Marmota; species Marmota marmota. Next base: position 7,634,970 of record NW_025999945.1, read on the forward strand.
TCTCAAAAGAAAAGAAATGTACTACATTTACAGAATGAAGGACAAAAGACACAAGATCATCTCACTTGATGCATAAAAAGCTTTTGACAAAATTCAACACCCTTTCATGATAAAAGCACTCAACAAACTTCAGACAGAAAAAAAATCATTTCAATATAACAAACACCATATGTGAAAAGCCCAAAATTAATACCAAACTCAATAATGAAAAATTGAAATTCAGAAACTCTAAGTTCAGAAACAACGCATGAATGCCTATTCTTGCCATTTCTACTCAACATGGTATATGCTAAATGTCATGGCCAAAGCAGTTAGTCAAATATTTTAAAAAGCATCCAAACTTCAAATGAAGAAGTAAGATTATTCCCACTCACAAATGATATGATCTCAGAGAGGAAAACTCTAAATATTCCCTCATAACATTTAGAACTAAGAAACAAATTCAGCAGAATTGCAGGATTATATAATCACCATGCAAAAATCAGCTCCATGTTTTATACACTAACAATAAACAATCTGAAAGGAAAATTTAAAAAACCATTCCATTAAATTGGTATTGAAAAGAATACAATACTTTGGAATAAACTTAACCAAGAAGTCAAAGACTTACACACATAAAGCTATAAAACATTGGTGAAAGAAATTTAAAAAGACAAAATTAAATGAAACCCCCGTATTCATGGATTAAAAGAATTAATATCATTAAAAAGCCCATAACTACTAAAAGTGACTAATAGAGTCAATGTAATCATCAACAAAATCCCAATGGCATGTTTTAAAAATAGAAAAATGCATCATAAAATTCACATGGACTCTCAATATTCAAATGGAATAGCCAAAATAATTTTGAAACAGAACAAAATTGGAAAACTAATACATCCTAATTTCAAACATTAATACAAAACTATAATCATCAAAACAATCTGGCATAAAGAAAGATTTATAGATGATTAGAACAAAATAGTGAGCCTCCAGATAAACTATCATGTATATGGTCAAATGATCTTTTGACAAAGGTACAAAGACCCCACAATGGGGAATAATAATCTCTTCAACAACTGGTACTAAGAAAACTGATATCCACATGCAAAGGAATAAAGTTGGATCCTTACCTCACACCACATAAAAAACTTAACTCAAAATAGATAAAAGACCTAAATGTAGGGCCCAAAATCAAAAATCCTACAAGAAAATATAGAAGGAAAGCTTTATAACATTGGATTTAGCAATGATCTTTCAAAAACACAGACAATAAAAGCAAAATACTGGACCTAGAAAACTTAAAAACTAGTACATTTCAAAGCAATCAAGATAGTGATAAGGAAAAACCATGTGCAAGTCATATATCTGATAAGGAGTTCATATCCAGAATATATAAAAATAACTCCCACAACAAAAAAACAAACACAATTTTAAAATGGGCAAAGAACTTAGACATTTCATCAAAGAAAATGTACAAATGCCCAATAAGCATATGAAAAGATCTCAATATCACTAAGTATTTGTGACATGCAAATCAAAACCATAATAAGGGTCTCCAATTGTAGCTCAGTGACTGGGTGCTTGCCTCACATAAAATAAATAAATAAATAAAACAAAGATCTTGTGTCCATCTACAACTAAAAATTTTTTGAAAAAAAAACATAATGAGATATCATTTCACAACCATCAAGATAATCTGTAACTTACTTTCACCATGATGTGCTGCCTCATCGCTGACCAGGGACTGAAACCTCCAAAATAACCTTTCCTTCTTTTTAGATTGATTGTCTTAGGTATTTTTTTACAGTAACAAAAAGCTGACCAACAACAGAATAGAGATGTAAAAATCTATAATAACATGCTGACAGAATTTAAAATAAGCTAAAAGAATCACTAATGATGACCATTGATTAATCTAAGGAATGCAAGAAAAGTTTAATGTTAGGAAATCACTTATGTAATAGAAGCATATACCAATATGTCTAACAAAAAGCATATGCACTATACACGGTGAAAATAAATTTAATAATAGTAACCAATTTTTTTAAAAAAGCTCTTCTAAATAGTAATAAAATCTGCTTGAAATGACAGACCATTGTATAATGTGCTCCAACCCTTGTACACCAATTCCTTGATGTGCAAAGATAGTTGTTTTAATTCATAACAGTAATAGAAAGCAAGAATGGACCAAAAATTGGGCTGGGATGTAGCTCAGGGGCAAAGCGTCTGCCTTGCATTTGCAAAGTCCTGGGTTCAACCCCGAGTTCCAAAAAAGACAAAAAAAAAAAAAAAAAAAAAAAAACCCCACCAAAAAAATAAGATTAAAAAAAGAATGGAAACCTAAATACAATATGACAACAAAAATCATTAGAGAACTAAATGTAAAAAATCTTCAAAGCAAATTTCCCAATCAGTGGATGTTTATGCAGCAAAAATTTTGATATGCACTTTTGAGTGAAACTCTCCAAAAGTAATTTGTTGCTTGCTTTCTTGCATTCTGAAACAGTTTCTACAAAACAAAACCCCATCTTCCCCTGATGACTCAGTGTCATTATTACAAACACCAGGTACACCACTATGACACAGTTATACCCACAGGAACAGCAATCTAGGATTATTTTCCCCATACTGGGTCTAGATTTCTAGGATTTTTTTCATTCTTATGTGTTCTTCTACAGCTTTTTATAGCTTTTTAACTTAAACACACTGAATTTTTAGAGCTGGAAGGGACCTCAGAGATTAATCTGTTCAACCCACTCATTTTAGAAAGGAGGAAACTACCTTCCTCCTCCACTATGAAACTCTGGCTCCAACTTTTTGCTGTTTTAATGTGCCTGCCATGAGCAACTCACATCCCTTTTCTAATTTTCTGCTTCTAATCTGACAACTGGGAAGCCAGATAAGCAACCTTGTTAGAATTGTACCAAAAATAACCATAATCTAAATGAAAAACTACGCTAAGAAAACAGAGTAGGAGTTTTAATGTTGTTCTCTGGGGTCATGCATTGTAGTAACTTGAAATCTCCTTCTCCTCTCTTCCTGTTTTGGAAAGGTGTTTACAACATTGAAGGTTTCCTCATGAACAACTTTGACACAAAAGTGCCAATGCTCTGAGAATGAGGAACTTGTCCCCTTATGGACCATATGTTTCAGGACTCGGAACCTCAATTTTTCTACCTGTAAAAAGGATATGAATTCTACCTGGGAAGATAGTTAATGGATTAAATGAGGACACAAACTTTACACTATGCTCAAAGCATGATTTGTTTTCCCTACTTTTGCTCAAGCAACAGAAGCCATGTTAGAACCCCAAATTGGCCCCTCAAATGTTTAGTCTGATACCTGGTTTCTACTTCTGGGAACCCTCCCCCCAGTCCTAACTGTCCTCTTGGTTCCTGAGATGGCTTCAATTCAGCATTATTCCTCCAAGCATATCTCAGACACAAAACCCCAAGTACCATCCCAGACTACAGGCCAGGATCCTCATTTAGAATGGCACCAACTAGCTTCCTGCAACACTCAGGAGGGGCACAATTCCGGCAGCATTGATCACATAAGCTAAAATGTTTAGCCCAGGGATTTCATTCTTTTTTAAAAATGAGGACCCCTTTCAAATGTCAAAACATTTTTCAAACCCACACTTAGTAGTAATTATACTTTTAGTATCAGTTGATTGAAAAAATACAGAATGACAAAAAGCTACTATGATAGCTTAAATGTTCTTAAGTAAATTTACATTTTATTAATCATAACCACACTGACATTTATCAGGAAGGAAAATCTATTTTTTTTAAAAAAAAAAAAGGAGATATACTTTCAAGCTGCTTCTGCATTCTGGGAAAATGCAAAATTCACCTCAGAATAAGTCATTCCTTTGTTTAGGAAGACATAAACCTTAGGCTGTGAAAGAGAAGGTTCCAGGCTAGTCTGATGAGGGGGTTGGGCGAAGAGAACTTCATTGTTTTGCATAATGAAAGATCTGCCCAGAATGTGAAGGTTGGACTATGCAATCTCAAAAATTATCAATCAAGGTTCCAGGAAGAAACAGATTGCACATACAAATTGGAATAATTCAGGGAAACCACTCATGGAGATTTGGGAATCCATGGAGGGGAGAATGCAGCAACAAGAGAACATCCCAGACCCATAAGGAAGAGAGAAGGGGTCACATACAGGACCCAAAGGAAGGAATCATGCCACAAGAGAGCCACCATAAGACAGCAGTGACTTCTAGTCAAGGGGCACAGCAAGTGCAAGTTGGCTCTACAGGCAGGTAATTGGGGGTGACCTCTCCCTCACCCTCATTTATCCTTCCCTGGCTCAGTTATCCTTCTTCATTGGCTGAATCCAACCAGCCATTTTTCCAGGGAGTAACTAGCATGGATAATAGTGAATAGACACAGTTGAAGGGACAACCTGACCTCAGGCATGTCAAGAGTAGAACTTCTGGACAAGTATGAATATATGGGGACCCTCATGTACACCAAGGTTAGCTCCCCTCCACATCTCACCCCTGCTCACTGTAAAGGATGTTTCAAGCTAAGAGAGATGACTAAGATGTTCCTGCCTCTAGGACCTCATGTCTCTAGGTGGTCCTCCATAACTACATAACCTATTTGATTTTCATCTTTAAAGAGGATATACGATCTACCATAAACAGGCAGTATTGTCCATTATCTTCTCTGTAAATATTAAGGGGTAAGACACCATCTCTGAAACATCCAGATTTGATTCAAGATTCCAGGTTCCCCTGGATAACTGATTAAATTCTCTAAGCCTTTCCTTACTTGTAAGATGGAGACATGCAAAGGACAGACCCTAACCCATGGGGTTGTTGTGAAGATTAAATAAGACATTCAGCATGTAGCTGAAGGTTCGACTAATAAATGGTAACATTTATTATTAATCCTCCAGGTTTATCAGAGCCAGAGCTCTATCTGCCATATCCATATTCCAGGCAACAGGTGGGAGAAAGGACAAAAAGAAGAACACATCCACCAATCATTTTGAAGGAAGTCCCCAGAAAGCCAAAACACAGTGTCACTAACATCTCTTGGGCCCAAATTTAGTACTATGACCACACCTAGCTAGAAAGGAATCTAGGAACTGCTCTCTTTATTCAGAGCAGCCATATCTCCAGGCAAAAACAGGGATTCCCATAGGAAGAAGATGGAGATTGGGATTAAGCAAAGCAAGGGGTAGAGAGACCCACTGACTCCCTTCTCTGAGGCTATTCTCTCACTCAGAAGGCTAGCCTGCTTCCTTTGTCTGAGATTACTAGGCAGATTCACTACCTCTGTGTGCTCTTCCCTTGCTGGGCTACTCTCCAGCCTTTTCATCATCAGTCAATTTCTTTTAAGATCTAAGACTTAGCTCCAAAATGGCCCATGTTTCAGCTTTTGCTATCTTCTTTAAATAAGTACATATATGTATATAAGAAACCTGGTGATTGAATAGTTTTAGCACAGTTCCATCCAAACAAACTGTATGTCCTTAAACAAGTCACTTCTGCTCTCTGAGTCTTTAGTTTCTCCCATATCAAGTAGAGTGAATAATGTACACCTCACAATTCCACAGGGAGGCTCAAAGGAGATTTCTGCAAGTGAAAGTGGTCTGTGAACAATAAAGCAATAAACATCTATTAGCTGTTACCATTTCTCCCCTGAGGTGTTTCTTCTTGTTAGTTAACAGAAGAAGAAAACTGAAGTTGTTTGTGGGAAGTGTTGTCTCCTGGAAAGAACAAAGCAGAAACGCCTGTTTCTTCTCTTCATTCTTACCTTCTCAAGGCAAAGCTGTAAGAGGATTCTGTCCATTCTTAAAACCTAAATACAAGCTGCAAAAGAAGTTCAGACATGATGAGCACAGATGACTTCCTTCGAAGAGAAAGGCGATTTGGAGAAGTCAGAATGGCCCTACAACTGCTCATCACAGCAGAATGAAAACCAACAGCAGAACTCATACCATCAAAGGGAATGAGTCATAGTACCTGGTGAGGAAGCAAGACTTCAGCCAGACATCAGTCAGAAGAACTAAATATTACAGCTCTTGAAAATAAACCAGATGAGTTCCTGTAACTGTGAATAACCCAAAGAGGACCCCTGCCCTCATACATGAAGCTAAACACAAACATTTGCTGATAGCATTAAAACAATAACTGTTATCTGCTCAGATTCATCATACATCTAATACAGATCCAAATATACCCTTCACAAGATGTCATCAAATAACTACTTTTGTCTCTTTTATTATAAAACAAAATGCATATGCTGGGAAGTGCCTATAATATTCATGGATGTGTTAACAATAGTTTTAAAGCAAACCCTCATGTAATTACCATTCTTGTCAAGAAACAGGACATTATACCACCTCAGAGACATGCCTCTCTGATCACAATTTCCTTCCCACCTAGAAGTTATTGCTATCCTAGTTCTCAAGATATATATTTCCTTCATTTTATTTACATTATTTTTGGGGTACATCCCTAAACAATGTTGTTTGTTTATTTCAAATTCTATATAAATGGGATCACATGAATGTATTTTTAATACTTTGTTTCTTATGCTCAGCATTATGTTTGTGACCCCAAAATATTGACTTAAGATATGATGCAATATCTGAAATCTAATCTAAATTATACATAAATTTGTGTTTTAATAAGCTCTCCAGGTAGTTCCATTGCATGCTCAAGTTTGATAACTATTTCTGGATAGTATTATGTAAATATACCACAATTTATTTATCTCTTATACTATTGATATACATATGTATCATTTCAAATTTTAGAGTTTCAAGTTGTTTTTTTTTCATCAAGAATAGAAATTCATTTTCTTTCAGTATTAAGAGTCTGGGAAACCCAAGTTCAAGAGCTCCTTATCCTTGTAAGGGCTGCTTACCACCATGATGGTGCCTTGATGCTGCACTCATTGAAAGAGAGGACCACTGTGTCCTCACAGGCAGCAAGTGAAAGGGCCAAGGGTGAATTCACTCCATCAAGCCATTTTATAAGTGCACAGAATTGCATTCACAAGGGCCTCATCCTTGTGACTTAACCCCTCCCACAGACCCCACTCAGTACTGTTACATATTTCATTGGCAATTGTTTGAACATGAAGTTTGGAGGAGACAAAGCATTCAAACCATAACATGAAGGAAGGTGGGGAGAGCCACTGGGGGGAAGGAAAGATGGAAGGAAGAACTGGCAGAGTCACCATGGGCTGCTATGCGGTTAAAGGAGGTTGTGAGAATGTCCAAAACAGGCCTGCCCTAGTAGCCCTGCTCTGCGGTCACTGGCTAAGAGTAGTCTTTGAGAAGTGTGGACTTGTACAAATACAATGGGAAAAAGTTCTCAGGAGCAAAGAGACCTTATTTTCCCACAAATCCAGGGAACCCCAAACCCCACCCCTTCACCTGACTCCTCTGTCCTTCAAATCTTTACTTGATCTCTGAGAATCTCTTGGGGATTCTTGGGTCACATTCAAATTGTCTGGAGTACTCTGGGTCCTTTCTACCTTCATAATATACCCATGAACAAATGGTACATTGGCTACAGTTTTGTAATGAAGCAAAGTTATTCCTGTGAGGGTGTCCTCTCGTGTATGGTGAGATATGCATATCTCACCATACACCATAAGACCCCTAGGTCACAGATCAAGTTGAAGCCATGCCCACAATACTTGCACAAAAAGCACTTCTCAACTAAGGGACTTCAAGGGCTTTTGTGGGACAACTTATTGCTAAACATTTGCTCACACTCCAGGCACCCAAAAGAACTCTCTCCTAAGTGTGTGCCTTCATGCACAATGTGGTTTGAATTACTGGTATAGGGTTTCTCAGACTCTTTACACACACAATATTTTTCCCCAGAGTGTGTCCTCTGGTGTCTAAGATTTTTCTTTACACCAAAACTTGGCTCACACTGTCTACACACAAAAGGTTTCTCCCCTGAGTGTGTCCTCTGGTGGAAAAAAGGGTTGACTTTTTATTTTTTTATTCTGATTTGTTATATATGACAGAGGAATGCATTACAATTCATATTACACATATAGAGCACAATTTTTCATATCTCTGATTGTATACAAAGTATATTTACATCATTTGTGTCTTTATACACGTAATTTGGATAATGATGTCCATCTCATTCCAAGCGGGTTGTCTTTTGAATAAAGCCTTGTCCATATTCCTTTCATGCATAAGCCTTCTCCCCTGAGTGCCCTCTGGTGGAAGCCTTGTCCATACTCTTTACACAAAAAAGTTTTCTCTCCTTAGTGTGCCCTCTGGTGTCTGAGATTTGATTTCAAGCTAAAACTCTCCTCACATTGCCTGCACACAAAGCTTCTCACCTGATTATGTCCTTTGGGGTGTGACAAAGTGTTGAGAGCCACAGCCGAAGGGGCCCCAGCAAACTTCCAGCTGCCAGCAAACTTCCAGCTGCCGGCTGATGATTGGCTCACAGCGGCCCCAGCAACATCTAGCTGATTGGCTCCTCTGCGGTGATGCTCATTGGGCTGTTTCCCTGCCCTTTCAGACCACGGAGCTGCTCATTGGGGGACTTTTTTGGCTCCGCCCACGTGACCCAGCCAATGGGCCTCAAGAGCAGGAGGATTGTGGGAGGTGGGGAGAAGCTTGTGTGGGAGAGAGAGGCTTGTGGAAAGCCGGTGGTGGCAGTTGAGGCTCTGAGGGTTTTTCCTGAGAGGCTGTTTTGTTTGGCGTGTGTGGTTCTAAAAATAAAGTTAGTTTCTTTTGACAAGTGGCTCCTGATTGTGCCCAGCCAGACTGCGGCAACAAAGTATGATTTTGGCATCCTAAGCACTCCTGGCATCCTAAGTGAGTTCTCCCATGCAAGGTGAAATTTGAGTTATTGGTACAGGCTCACTCACACTCCTTGCACACAAAGGGCTTCTCCACAACCTGTGCCTTCAAGTGCTTATTGTAGTATGACTTATCCCTAAACCTTCCTCCACACACCTGACATCCATAAGGCTTCTCTCCTGAGTGGTCTATCATGCAGAGCAAGGTGTGACCTCCTGGTACAGGCCTGCCCACAATCCTTACACACAAAGGGCGTCTCCCCTGCATGTGTCATCTGGTGTGCAACAAGGTGTGACTTATTGTCAAAGCCTTGCCCACACTCTGTGCACTCACAGGTCTTCTCTCCTGTGTGTCTTCTATGGTACAAAGGTAATGCTGACTCACGGTTAAAACCCTGTGGACACTTCCTGCAAATAACATGTTTCTGCCTGGAATGTGCTTTCATGTATGAGAGTAGCTTTGTCTTCAGGACGAAGTGTTGTCCAACCTCTACACAATCCAATGTTCCCCATCTTGAATTTTCTATTCCTTTAACTCTCTTTCCTCTTTCCATAAGACTTTCCCTTTGGATTTGGCTGGGCTCTATTTTTGTCATTCTGTGCCTTCTCCTTAAGCTTACTGATTATCTTGGGGGTGGGCTAGAAAAATACCCTTGAAGTCTGCCTCTCCCTTCTAAAAGGGCATTGACAGCCCCTTGTCTCTTGCCTTTTTGCTGTTTCACTCTGGCAGCTTTTGGTCTTTTGATTTTTGATTTCTAGAATTGTAAAATTCAATTACTGAAATGAAGAACGCAGTAGGTAAAGTTAAACAACAGATTAGACATGGCAGAATAATAAAGTATGAAATATATAAAGCATAAAAGGTATAAATATGTATATTTGAAGATAGAGAAAAGAGAGACAAATGAAGCAGTGTCTGAAATGACAAGAACGAACTAATAAAAGTTAGCAATTCATAAATACAAAAATTACTAAGAACCTCAAGCAGGGTTATCAATAAGTAAGCAAACAATAATCAATACTTCCAGACTTAGGGACATCAGAGAAAACTGATAAAAACTAAACACCAAGAGAAAGCCCTAAAAACAATCAGAGACAAAAAGGTAAGTTACTTTCAAAAGAGTAATAATAATGTTAGCTGATGGCTGATATTTCAACCAACACTATGGCTATCTGAAGACAACAGAAAAAATGTTTTATGGTGCTGCAGGAAAACTACAAATATAGAATTCTATGCTCCACAAAAAATATTTTTAAATGAAAGATAAACCGAGGCATTTTCAGTTGAGTTTTGTGCAGGGTGAGAGATGGTGGTTTAATTTCATCTACTACATATGGATTGCCAATTTTCCCAGTACCATTTGTTGAAGAAACTATTTTTTATCCAAGATATGTTTTGGGTGCTTTTGTCTAGAATGAGAGAATTGTTTTCATGTGGGTTTATCTCTGTGTCTTTTATTCTGTTCCATTGGTCTTCATGTCTGTTTTGGTGCCGATACAATGCTGTTTTTGTTGCTATAGCTCAGTAGTATAATTTAAGGTCTGGTAATCTGATGCTTCTTGCTTCACTCTTCTTGCTAAGGATTGCTTTGGCTATCCTGAGACTCTTATTTTACCAAATGAATTTCATGACTGCTTTTTCTATTTCTATGAAAAACATCATTGGAATTTTAATAGGAATTGTATTAAATCTGTATAGCACTTTTAGTAGTATGGCCATTTTTACAATATTAATTCTGCCTATCCAAGAAAATGGGAGGATATTTCCATCTTCTAATTCTTCTTCAATTTCTTTTTTTTTTGAACCAGCATGGAAATGTTTTATTACATAAATGTAGAATATATATATATATATATATATATATATATATATAATTATTATTATTATATTATACCAGTATCCAGATTAAATACCCTGCTTATTACATGCAATTTTTATTTTTTCTATACTTCTACTCATTCCTCAACATAACAGTCCTGCTCCTCATTAATTTTTTGGTGAGGTCATATGCCTTGAATGTCACAGATATTAATTATACAGTTTTGATAAATAGAATGATAAAAATCTTGACTGCTTTTAAGCACAGAATATTTTAAAGCATCTCAAAAAATCTATTTTCTTTTACATTCAACTTTCTGTTCACAGAAGCATGTTACTGCAATGGATATTTAACTATAATTTTATTTTGCCTGACATCATGCATTAGAATTGTAAATACAGCTGCTGAATTATACAGAATCTATGTGAGTCAGTCAGGGTGTGCGCTTCAAGAACATTTGAGTTATTTTTTATATTGGACCATTAGCACTACTGGGCCTATCAATACTCTTAACAAATAACTATATCACTCAGATTCTTTCCCAGCATTTCGATGACACATTATTTCATTGTTAATGGTTGCTATGATGATTATAATTTTCTTTTTTTTTATTAGTTGCTCATGACAATACAATGATCTTGACATACATACATTTGAGTCAAATGGGGTATAATTTCTCATTTCTTTAGCGATCTGCAGTTTACTTTGTAGAGGTCATTCGCCTCTTTTGTTAGATTGATTCCCAAATATTCTAAATTTTTAAGGCATTTTCAGAAAAGCAAAAATTGAGAAAATTTGTCACCAGCAAACTGTCACTAAAAAAAATGCTAATGGAAGTCTAACTGGACAGAAGAAAATGATCGCAGATGAAAGCGTGGTAATGTAGAAAATTCAAAGAAGTTAGAAAAGTACACATGTTGTAAATATTAATTAATCATTGCTTTAATCAAAAATAAAATAATTTATATTTTTTAATCTATAGACTTAAATTTCAGGAAAATGATAATGCAAAAGGTATGAAGAGGTAGACAGAATTAAAATCCTCAACAGTACCTTATTACTCAGCTTTATATTTACCTAAAAGAAATTACAGCATGTCTACAGAATTACTTGTACAAAAAAAAACATGTTTAGAGCAGCATTATAAGTAATAATCAAAAACTAGAAACTCAAATTTCTATCTAGAGGTGAGCTGATAAACAAATTATAGCATATTCATACAACAGAATACTATTCAGCTGTAAAATGAATGAACCACTGACAGGCTAAAAACTGTGGATGAGTCTCACAAACATTATATTGAGCAAATGAAGCCAAATTCAAAAAAGTACATATTATATAATTCCACTTATATTAAGTTTTGGCAAGTAAAACTTTATTATGATGCTAAAAGTCAGGACAATATGCTGAGAGCCACGGCCGAGTCTGTATGGCCCCTGGCATTTTGCCAACAGTATTGATTGACAGGCGAGGCATTACTATCCGCCTCTGCCGCAACTTTTGAGTTCTCGCACTATTTTGGAGTTCTCGTGGGGATTTCCGGGGATTCCCCGAGAGTTCCCATTGGTTGGGGAAGTGCAGGAGGAGGGATTTCCGAGAGAGATATTTCCGGCTGGGGGTTTCTGGAGAAGCCTCGTGGCATTCGGGAGGATTCCCCGGGAGCTGTGTGAAGTGTTTTCCTGCAGTTTAAAAATAAAGTTTGTTCCTGCTTCAGTGGCTCGTGATTTGTGCCCAGCCAGACTGCGGCATTCATTAGCCCAATGTTTCCCTCTACGGCATCGTGGGCAAATACCTGGTATTCTATTCGTTTGATATCTAGCTTTGTTAAACCCTCCTCCTATGGGGCAACTCCTTTTAAAATGTCCTGTTTGATCACAATTATAGCATGTTTTTGGCCTGGCATCTAAAGCCTGTTGTACTGCTGCTAAGACTTGCCCTTGTTCATTAATGTCTCTACATAATTTAATATATGTGTTTAAATCTTCATGTCTCCATGGTCTAATGACCTCTCTGCAACAACGATTTGCTTGGTCATAAGCCAGTTGTTTTATAAATGGCATTGCCTGTTCTGTATCCCCAAAAATTCTGGAAGCTGCTTGAATAAGCCTATCTACAAATTCAGCGTAAGGTTCATTAGTTCCTTGTATTACCTTAGATAATTGACCTTGTAAACCTCCATGCCCCTGTAAAGTTTTCCATGCCCTAACCGCATCTACAGCAATTTGTG
>NW_025999945.1:7649650-7654493 GCF_001458135.2 Marmota marmota marmota
TGTGGTGAGCCGTTCTAATTAGACCGTGGCCGCCATTAGAAGATGGCGCCGGCTTCCACTGTGGCCTGTGATAAACAACTCCTAATATGGAGAATTGGCACGCAATCCCTTACCACCCTATGAGAAAGGTCCACGTGGCAGCTTAAGATTGGTATGCTGGAGGCTTTATTAGGCTGTGCTTGGGCGCTCGGCGACGGGTCACTAGAAGATGATACATGAATCAAGGCCTGAATAAACTGCTGAAGGAAGAATCCTGTGTCGTGTTTTCCCTTGCCGGCGAGGGGTCGCGGCAGGGGACCTGTGGAAGGTTGGCAATGTTCTTTTTCATTGACAGATGTGCTCACAAGGATGTGTTCACGTTGTGGAAATTCATCAAGCACCCACACTTAAGATTGTACATTTTTCAAATGAGAAATTATATCCCATCTGATTCAAATGTATGCTATGACAAGATCATTGTACTGTCATGTGTAACTAATTAAAACAAACAAATAAAAATATATTTAAAATAAAAAATAATAAAAGCATAGAGTCAGAGAAAAAAGAAAAAAGATTGTACATTTTTCTATATATATATTTCAAAATAAAGTTGAAAATTATATTTCAGACATACAAAAACTATACCAAGAATAAAACCATATCTAGTATCAAGATTTAAAAGATTACCAATACAATTTACATGACTGTAATTATATGATTGATTACATTTTCACCCACCCCACCAGCAATAACCACATTCCTAAATGTGATGGCCATCAAACTCCACATTATTTTATACTTTTACTCCTTATCCAAGCTTCCCTGAAAAATATATAAAACTGTTTTTGCATGTTTTAAAACTACATATAAAAGGCAATTTGGTTTCCACTTTTAAAAGATGATTCCAGGAGGAGCACAAGAAAACTTTCTAGGGTGACTATACTTGATAAGCAGTATTAATTTTGTGGATTGGATTGGACAATTAAGATCTGTCCGTTCGGTTATATCTAAACTTTATATCACTTAAAATTTCAAAAAAATAGAACATTCTACCTTCTAAAAGGAAACAGATGGGGGATGGACAGAAGTGGAACTAGGAAAATACTTCAAATACTGCAATAAATGTGGTAAACATCAAACTCATCTATCTAAAGAATAAGCAAGGAAAGATATGTCATAGGCACAATTCTTTGAGAAGCTTCAACTGTGAAGCTGCGCAGTAATTGGAGGAACAGGTAAAACCAAATCTTAAAGACAGAAGCCTGAGTTGACCTAGTAGAAATGAGAAGGTAAGACAGGAATGAGCTAATCAATACAGGAACAAAGTCTTTGAGAGGGACAGGGGATGCATTGTAAAATTCAGGTGGTTTGTTTTTTGCTAGGACACAATGTCTTCTTGCCTTTTAACTGCAAAGAAACAAAAAGAAGAGAACAGATGCAGGGAAGACTGTTTATTAGTGGTGGGAAAATAAGAAAGTTCCCTTCTCATGGCTGCTACTTCTTCAAAGAACAGGAATCATTATTTGAAAAGGGGGGTGTGGTGAGCATTTGGAAGAAAATCCTGGGAAGGCATCCCACATATCTCCTTGTTGACATGTGATCTTAGCCAAAAGCCTGAGAAACATTTCTCCTAGTCTAATTAGACACCCAAAGAAAAATCAGAGGTTTCACTTCAGCCAGGTTAAATGCCCAACAGGTATCCAAATTCTCACAATATAATTATATAAGTTAAAAAGCAAGGATATTGTTATTCATCTCTGTACTGCACAAAGTATAGTACAACCTATATTAGGTACTCAAGAGGGAATGAATAAAGATAATTTTTTCATATTTTCATAGCACATTTTATATCATCTGCCACACATAAGAACTGAAGAAAACATTCTTTTCAGAAATAATTCAGCCTAGATGTCAAATGCATTTTCCTTTTTCTCATGTTTATTATTGTGTGTTATTAGGAGAAAATCAATTTGTTTCTTCCACTTTTATCAATTCTTCATTTTATCTAAAGAAATGATACCCTAATCTTCTAAAATTAGTTTTAAGCAAAATTCACCAATAGGGCAACTCATAGGAAAAAAAAAAGAGATTCTCTATGCCTATATTATCATAATTTGCAACTATCATAATGAAGAAATTAGAAATTCTTGCCAAGAAGAATTAACCTCTTCTCTGTATTCATGACATTCCTGTTGGTGCTAAATCACACACACACAAAGAGTGAAGAACGGCTTTAGCTCATGTACAGGAATCACAGTATGATCTCAGCCAAACCCGAACGTGTCCTCAGGAACAGAAGCACTGGCTGTATTAGGAAACAAGTTAGCACAATGTACTATTTATCTATCATTTATCAATTATGAAATGAAAAAAAAGGTTATAAATGTATTACTAGCAGTATAATTGTTATTTATTTTATTACACTAAAGCCCATTTACCCGGGCTCCATTCATGGAAGAACCACTGTTTTGGGTGGCTGAATAGTCGGATTTCTGCTCTTTTAATTCATACATATATTTATTATGTGTATTAAACATACTCTTCTAATTTTTGTTGCCACAGCCAGACTGTAAATACATATGTTTTTGTCATTCTTAACTACAGTAATTCATAACTTCGGCTGCCAAGTTTGGTGCCAGTATTCTCACATATACAGTTCCTGCTCCGCACTTAAAATAATTCCTCGTTTGCTGTCAGAAGCTCCTGCCACAATATATAAAATGACAGAATCATTTTTTTAAAAAAACTAAATCATTAAACGCAACTACAATGTGTTCCTTTTTTTCTTTCTTTCCTTTTTTTTAACAATATCCCCTTTCTTATCATTCTCTTTATTTACGAATTGAAAAGCCTGGTCAAGTAGCAAAATGGAACATGTCAAATATAAACAAAACACAGAGTATTTTCAACAAGGAAAAGAAAGAAAATCTCAGTTACATGCTAGACCATCCTTTGAGGCACTGTCATTTTAAATGCGGAAGCATCAATTATTTTTCCTATGTTTCCTATATTTAAAGGTTCTATAGGACCACTAAGAAAATAAATAATGTTTTATTTCTCTGTATCATTAAACACAACACCAGCAGAATTCTGAGTGTGAATACTAAGATTTAATATTTCAGTTTCAAATAAAACAGAGTTGTTCTGTGATGGAACAGCATGGAAATCTTACTTCAAGCCGTCAATTGCATAATATTTCTAGGGCTAAAGATTAGCTGCATTTCAAAATCCTTAATCTTGAAATCTGAAGAAACTCTGGACATCTCCTAGACTAATATGACACCCAAAACAGCAATTTTTCTCCAGCATCCTTAACAGATGGTCAGCCACTGTTTCATGACTCAGGGAATATAATGAAAGCCTAGAACAAACCTTTCATATACAGAGTAAGATTCCAGTCAGTGAGCTTGCAGGAAAACACTGAAAACAGACTTTAACAAGAACGAGCTTCAGAATTAGCAATCCTAAAAGTGTAGCGTTTGAGATATGTAACACCCCATTCTGGGACCAGCCAAGGTCCTTTCATTGGCCCAAACAGTAGCTCCCACAATCAGGAAGCAGGGTGGCTTCTTTTTGGACTTATTCCTTAATGCAAGAAATGACTCTACTGCTCACAGAATGGGTTTGCCAAGTCAGAGAGCATCAAATCCCTTCCTTCTGAAAATCAAGCCAAGGGACCCCCTGCTGGAGCTGCTAATGCTTAAAATACTCTTAACTTTGGTCTAAATTTCGTCACTACTATAAACTAGAATATTTCGTACTTTTCTTTTAAAAGTGTATATAGGGTATGCTGTCACTGAAATTGTTTGATTGGTATAGGGTTGATACGTGTGGGGTTGTATTTTAAGCTCAGCCCTTAATACCACGATGAGGTCTGGCTTGATTCTCCCAGGAAACGCGAGCGCACGCGACTTAGCTGACAGCACATCAACTGTCAGACCCCAGGGGGGCGGCCCAGCGCTTACCTGTCGATGCTGATCACGCACAGGGTCATAATTGAGGCCGTGCAGCACATGACGTCCATGGCGATGAAGACGTTGCAAAAGAAGTGGCCAAATATCCACTTGCCCCCGATGAGGTCGGTGACACTGACAAAGGGCATCACCGCCACGGCCACCGAGAGGTCGGCCAGGGCAAGGGACACGATCAGGTAGTTGGAGGGCTGGCGGAGCTTCTTGACGAAGCACACGGAGATTACCACCAGGCAGTTGCCCGCGATCGTCAGAAGCGTGATGAGTGCCAGGATGGCACCGATCACAACTTTCTCAGTTCTGCCATAGTTGATCTGTTCCCCGCAGCCCAGGACAAGTTCCGGGGTTGTGTTCCAAGTGGGCGATGGAGTAGGGGTCACATCAGAGATGGTGCCCGACAGGCTCGGCGCCCAGGTACTCGTAACCGGGTCGGGTTCACCATCGGGGTTCGCCTCGGGCGCCCCTTCCCCCTCCGGCAGGAGGAGAGAACGGAGGTGCCCGTAAAGGTCCATGAGGGTGCTGCTGTTACTCATGGCTGTGCCGCTGCCTGCTACTGACTAGGAACTTCGCGCCCTAAGCTGCCTGACTCGGGTTCAACTCACCGGTTCCGCTCCAGCCATGAAGCCCACGGTGGTCTCTGGGGACTCTTGCCTCGGGCTCTCGGACCGCACGTCCGAAGCCCCCAGCCGCTGCGGGAAACGCGGGGTGCGGCAGCGCGGGGACTCCCTTCGGGAGGCGCCGCGGCACCCGACGGAGCCGGGAACGCGTGGGCTCGCGGGCCGGGCTCTGCTGTGTTGCGCCCAGTCCGCCGCAACTCAGCTCTGGCGAGGAGTGCGGAGCGGCTGTGTATAAGTTGAGGAGTGCGCCCCGCCCCTCGCGCCCGCCGCCTCTCC
>NW_025999945.1:7655782-7662216 GCF_001458135.2 Marmota marmota marmota
ACGTCTCCACCTCCTCCTGCGCCCCTCGCACTCCGGGACGGGCCCCCCCCTCCCGGGCTGGACTGCAGCAGCTCCCGCGCCTCCCCACTGTGCAGGCGGATGGTGGGGAGGTCCTGCACGCGCCTCCCGGGATCCGGAGCGCGTTAGCTCCGGGATCTCGCCTTCCGGCTGCGGACTCTTACCCGCTCCAAAAGACCCCAACCTCTTCACAGTGGCAAAGGACAATTTTGGTGGGGGATTTATTTATTTATTTACTTATTTATTTATTTAGCACTCAGGAGGGTGTCAGTAGACGTTCAGACTCATTGTGAAGTAAAGAACCGTGTTGGGAAATATTTTTCCCCCTTAGTTAAAAAACCTTTTCCATCACTATACCAAGCAACGAAAAGATACTTCTGTTTCCCATTTTGACCACTTATGGGAGAAAACGAAGATGGAAAAAGAGAAGCAGCCAAATGGGGTGGAAGTAGGAGCTCAGAAGACGAAGAAAGAGAAATAAATGAATAAATTAATTAATTAATTAATTAAAGGAGAGGGAGGGATGCTTTGAGGCCCTAGCATCAAAAGGAGTTGAGGGTTCTGAACATGAGCCTCCGCGGGGGTTATACCCTCTCTGTCTAACCTTCCAGGCTCAGCCCTGAAAATAGAGCCCGCCGGTTGATGAGTGCCGGTTGCCTCGTTATTCAGACTACAAAGCCTAATAGTTTGAAATGAGGGTTAATTTTCCTATGACAATCTAGAAATCGTGTACACAAGCGAAGAAATGACCAGTTATAATGTTCTGCAGAAGAATCCTGGAGATGTAAGTTGTTTTAATACCTATTGCCTAAAATCCACTTTGGTATTCAAACCCTGTCAGAGTGTCTGATTTTTATTATTTGTGAGACTTGCTTCGTTCCATTTTGTTTAAAGGTTTTATTGGAAGATAGCCGTGATTTCTTTAATTTAAGACTCCAAAAATAATCAAATCTGTCTTTTATTTTCTAGTTAGGCTCTAGTGGATTATATATAAGAAGAAAAGGAACAAACACCTCAAAATGTGTTGATTTGAGTACCGAATAATACTCTCATTTGTCAAGGTGGGTAGTAGCCCTATTTTTGCAGATAAAGAAACAGTTGTTATTGCAATCAACTGGAAGTGACAATTATGTTTCACACCAGGCTTATGTCATTATTATGTCTATATTCGTCCCTGTATACGCTGAAAAAAATTTAGAATCCAATATTCACAGCTCCTTTACTACTATCATTAATTAAAAGGCTCTCCCTCGCCTGGAATAAGCAAAATTGAGTCAGAGGAAAAGTGGAAGTTAATGTCCAGGTCACAAAGCAATATGATTTAATATTTAAGGAAATACTTTAAAAAAGCTGTCTAGTTTTCCTTTGTGTGAAAAGCATGGAAAAGTATACATGAGATTTTAGGATTTTTATAAGGACCCAGTTGTTTGTTAGCAAAGGCTAGAGGAAAACAGAAAGAATTCCAAATTGTTCCATCAGGATTTCAGAATAATACAATGATAGATGAAATCTAAAGATATTCATAAAGTATTCAACCTTACTTGTGTATTTAATCTCAAGCAGGAGAAAAATAATCTGTATATGGAGGACATCATTGTTCACCATTCTATACAGAAGAGGATATAGAGGCAGGGAGAAGTTAAAATTTGTCCAAGACCAAATGTGACTACATTGAAATGTCTCAATTTTTGCTTCTGAGGTTTAGAGTTGTCTTCAGGCCTCTTAAAAGTGATACATTTCCCAAGGTTCTTTTGACTTTTCTCATTCTAACTTTTTAAACTCATTTTAACTCACTTTGACTTTTCTCATTTTTTTTTTCTCTTGAGTACTCTAATCAGTTCAGCATATACATTCTATCTTGGCTGTTTGAAATAATGTTCCACATTAATTATACAATGATTTTGAAAATTAATAATTTTATTTTTACTCCAATCTATAGTCAATATAACTTTCTATCTACACTCTTATCAGTGCTTACCCACTTCAATTTCTTAGCAGCTTTCAGTTCTTGCTTTTGTTTTGACTTAGTCCATTCAAGCTGCTATAACAAAAGACCATAACAACCTTTAAACTGTGTGACATATAAACACACCAAATCATCATGAAATACTATTTTCAAAATTACTTTCTCTTTCATTGTCAATATAGCACTGGATCCAAACTCCCCTTTTACAGAATACTCACCTCTATTTCATTATCCCTAGGATAGCCGAGTGTATTTCTTAAGAGTTGCTAGGTTTTTAATTTATAAGCTGTCACAATGCATAAACATAGTTATTGAAAATCTTGGCTTCTACAGCATTACCTTGCTTATGTTGACTTTAGATTTCATCTATCATTGTATTATTCTGAAATCCTGACAGAACAATTTGGAATTCTTTGTTTCGTTCTAGCCTTCACTAACAAACAATTGGGTCCTTATAAGAATCCTAAAATCTCATGTATACCTTTCTATGCTTTTCACACAAAGGAAAACTAAAGATAGAGCTTCACAAGATATTCATAAAGTATCAAAACATACATCTAAATTTGCTGATCCCTTTGCCCGTGTTTCCTGGTGTTTTAAAATCCTTATCAGGGTGTTGCTCCCTCCACTCCTTCCCCTGCCTCCCTGCTCTTCCAGTTATGCTAGAGGTAATAAATGAAGTGTGTTGGCATCTAAATCAAATCATGACTTTAGTTTTTATCCATTTTCTTTCTTTCATTAAAAAACTACTGCTTTAAAAAGTATCTAACCTCATCTAGATTCTTGTTGCCTATAACGGCATTCTAATAAAATTGTCAGTGAGGGCACCTGAGAATATAGCTTTCTAATGTTTCCAACTGGCAATCTTCTGCTCTCAAAACTGCTCTAGGGGAGTGCAAAAGAGAAGCACAGTCCTACAACATGAATTATCATCTTTTCATAAGCCCTTCTTCCCTCTAGGTATTCATATAGCTCATCTAAATGCATATGCTTAATCATATCTATGCAAACCCACACATGCCCATGCATGGGATGTAAGCTTAGGATAGTAGATTTGCCCATAAACCAGCATGCTCTGACAATCTAGATTTGCTTAAGGAGCTTAAGTAAAATAAAGGTTCCTATACCACAGGGTTCATTGGCAACTCTCTAGTCAGTCAGGCATGTGGATGTCCTTCCTATTTGCTGGGGTTCAAATAACTTCACATACCCAGTGCAGCTGACTTTCTACAGGGCTATTCTTTCACTTCTCCAAATGTTTTCAGTCCCTCATTTATATATTCCATTCCCTTACTCCACTAATCATCTGGGTGTCCTCTGACTGCTCATTAGGATGACAAAAGACTAGAAAAACTACAATGCTGCAATAGTCTATACTTACAATTCCACCTACTTGGTAGGCTGAGGCAGGAGGATTGCAAGTTTGAAGCCGACTTAGAGAGACCCTGTCTCAAAATAGAAAGCAAAAGAGCATGGGATGTAGCTTACTGGTCCAGCTTATGTGAGGCCCTAGGCTAGATGCTCAGTAACACATACACATGCACACACACACACACACACACACACACAAATTCTTAGATACATATTGTACAGATTGAGTATTTTTTATCCAAAATACTTGGGACCAAAAGTGTTTCCTATTTCAATTTCAGATTTTTCCAGATTCTGGAATATTTCCATATACATAATGAGAAACTATACTATCTGTTCTTTCAGTCATTTAATAAAAATGTACCAGATACATATTAATAGGCACTGTACTACGTGGTAAGGGTGGATAGTGCCTCTTTCATTCATGTTTTAAAATAATGCCTCAACCTACATTATGAGTTTTGTTTTAATTTAGAAAACACGTGTAATCATGCTGCTTTCATTTGTATTGTCCCTTAAACTGACTAAAATTAAAATGTACTTTTTTCTTTATTTCCTTCCACTTAGAAAATTTTCATTCATAAGTGTAACCTTTCAAAATTTTCCTCCAAACAAAATAAATAGAAAATCAGAGAAAAGATACCTCCAAGAGCAAATTTGTTTTATTTATTACTGAATTGTTTTTTTCCTTACTAGGACTGTTTTTGAAACATAAATGATACCTGTGCACCCTCTAGTGGAGAATCTACTTAGCAACGCAAATTCCACAAAGATAACTTCCACCATAAAGCTTTTGTCAAGAAACAAATTGGGCACTGTCGGAATCCACAGTCCAAACCTGAGATGTCTAGGGAAAAGGAAGATTTTTATTTAAGTTTCCAGACTTAAATAAAAATAGATAAAAGTAGCAGTCACTCATTAGTTAAGTCACCATTCATTACTGAATGTCAAATGCAAATCAGGCAGTTTCAGGAGTTCTTTTCTTAAAAGATACATTAAATTCAAGATCTTATCATATACAAGTGGAAATGTTAGCAAGACAGATACAAGGGAAGTTATCTTAAGAGAAAGAGTAGACAGAGAAGATGTTATGGTTTAGATATGAAAGCCTTAATCTAATCAGTTCATTATCCCATCTGAATGGATTATCTAGATGGGGATATAGGCAAATATGATGTGGCTGAAGAAGGTAGGCCACAGACAGTACGTCTTTGGGGTTTATATTTTTGTCCCTGGTGAGCAAAGCTGTCTTTCTCCTTTCTGATTGCCATGTCCTGAGCTGCTTTCCTCCTCAATAATATTCCACCATGATGTTCTGCCTCACCTCGGGCTCAGAGGAATAAAGTTAGGCATCAGTGGACTGAGACCTCTGAAACTGTTGAGTCCCAAATAAACTTATAAACTTTTCCTCCTTTTGGTCACAGCAACAACAACAACAAAAATCTGACTAAACAGAAGAGGGCTGAGGACTTAACCTCAGGATGTTCCAATATTCTAAGGTCAGGGAGAGGAAAAGAACCAACAAAGAATGAGGAGAGGATATTTTCAAGAGAAAATGAATGCCTAAGGTCTAGGGAAGAGCATGTTTCAAGGAGGAGAGAAAATGTCAAGTAAGGCGAGAACTATTTCAGTAGAGTAGTAAGGATATAAGTGATTGAAAAGGACTCAAGAACTGAAAAGAAAGAAAATGGTAACTCAGAAGATAAATAACACTTGGAATAGTTTTGCTGAAAAGAGTAGTCATCAATTGGGGAAGAAGCTAAAGGGATGTGTGGTATTTATTTATTTATTTTATGTTTTGGTACCTGGGATTGAACTCAGGGACACTTAACCACTGAGTCACATCTCCAGCTCTTTTTTATATTTTATTTAGAGACAGGGTCTCACTGAGTTGCTTAGGCCTTTGCTAAGTTGCTGAGGCTGGCTCTGAACTCATGATCCTCCTGTCTCAGCCTCCCAAGGCACCAGGATGTGTGGTATTTAAAGATTATCAAAATAAAAGAAAGGCTTTCTTTGAAGAATTAGGATGCATCTTATTCTGCATTTTCTAAAGCTTTTTAGATTTGGGGGAATCCTTTGATAGTCTTCAAAATAATATTTGAAATGAAAATTGCCAGGCTAGAGGTAGAGCTCAGTGGTAGGGCATATGCTCACCATGCACAAGACCCTAAATTCAATCCCCAGCATACACACACACACAAATTTGCCATCGTATTTATGCTTCCAATTCAAAGCAAAACTACACCTGATTCATTCTTTCAGTTACTGAATAAATATATGCCAGCTACATATTAATAGGCAGTGTACCAAGTGCTAGTGGTGGATAAATAAGGCATGTTCTCAGCTCTGTAGATGTTTACTGCCTGGTGAAAGAGACGGAGAAATAAATAATTACAGTGCAAAATGAAAGCCTCTTATATAAATAAACCAATGATATGTAAGTTCAGAGGAAAGAGGCATTAACTCTGCCTAGGATGACCAAAAACAAAAAAAAAAAAAATCACAGGACTAACATTTCAGCTGAAGCCAAAAGTTCTTCAGAAGACTAGAGGAGAGTGTGATGCCATTAAACATGTGGAACTCATCGTAGCTATGTAGTGTAAAAGACATTGAAAATGGTAAGGGTAGACCTGCTATAGTGGCTTATAAGAAAGTCTATGTGCCTCTCAAGGTAGTTATAAATTTTACTCTGTGTAGGAAGTGTCACATTATTCTTCTAAAATCAAATTAATTTTGACCCTGAACTCCCATCTTGTCTATCTGATGGGAAATTCAACTCCCCACATTGCCCTGTTCCTCATTGTTGCACAAAATGACACAGCACCACAATGCAGCACTTTGGTTCCTCTGCCCTTCAGAGGCTTCAGGATCACGGCCGAGGCTGCACACTTAGGTTTAAGGTCCTATCGTTCCTAGGTACGTCAAGCATCCATTCCCCAATAGGTTTCCCCACCTCTCTGAGGTCCCTACTACCTGAAGAAAGTCAAACCACATCTTCTCTCTAATCAGAAATTTTTTTTCCCTTCCGGTCTGACTTTCTGAAACATTCCTAAAAAAAAAAAAAAAAAAAAAAAAAAAA
>NW_025999945.1:7662231-7685559 GCF_001458135.2 Marmota marmota marmota
CCCCCGCCCCACACTCATCAGCATATGATTTTAACTGAAATCATTCATAACTTGGAAATAATTTATAGAATTCTATTAGATTCTTACTGTTTTAAGTGTAATATGTCATTATATTTAATGTCAACTCGTTACTCCCAATGTAAGGTTAAGTGGAATCTCCTTAACTACACAATTAAGTGGATTTTCGATTCTGGACAATTTTTTTTTTTTTTTTTGCCCTTAGTCAAGGACCACAAAACATTGCTGGAACTGTTGTTTCAGCTGAGGAAAAATATTGTTTACAAATTTATGTGAAAATGGAAATCTCACTTTTTAAAACTTTAATAGCACAAGAAAAATGTATTAGCATTATTTGTGATTCAAACAACTTAGTTGCTATTGAAATAAGTTTAACAAGTATGCATTGTTTTGTCATGGGAGAAGAGATGTCTCTAAAAGGTCCAAGGAGTTCCCCCCAAGAAGAGAAAGGGAATTCAATTCAGGACCAGCGGGGTTCTTGACAGACCTGGCAGAAAAGAATTTCAGCATTTAGCCAAGGCACAGATGAAGTTTACTTGGAAGCAGATGCACATTTAAGGGAGAATGAAGGCTACTTCAAGAGTGAGAAGTCCCTCCTTGGGTTGTGACTCCAATACTAATAGAGGGGTAATAAGGGGTCAGAGTAGAAGTAGAGTCAGGTGGAACCAGACAATTTTGCACCAGTTTTCCCTGTGCCTGGGCTTTTCCCTCATTTTACAAGAGTGTGGGCCAAGAGCATGTCACTAAGAGTTACAACTCTTCCTGAGTGCTTTCTGCATCTCAAGGGCTCATGACCATTTCCTCTGAGACCCAGTATATCTCTCTTTGTATCCTAAATCCCTATCTCATTTTACCTTGTAATTTTATGTTGCATCCATTATGCAACATTATCAAATCTGCAGAAAACCTATTTCTGAAGTCATTTAGTGTTTGAGAATGGTGGTTAAGGGGGATTCTTATTCTGGAAAAAAATTCAATCTTCAGTCTAAGCTCACAACATCATAATAAAACTTTACCCCTCCTAAACCACTGAATTAATATATGGTAGAATAAATCACGATAGTCAACTTCTGTTTCTGACAAAAATTTATGGAACTGATAATAAATAAATTCATGGTTGACATTACTTATTAAATAAATGACATTAAAATATTTTCAACCATTTAAAAATGTAAGAATGATTCTTGGACTGCAGGCCATAGAAAAACATGTCTGACTGGATTTGACCCTTGGACTATAGTTTGCTAATCCCCAATTTCGCTAATGATAATGCAAGATATTGGTAAAATTCTATATTTCAATATTTTTAATGTAATGAAATTCAAAATCCCCCTTTGCAATTTTCATTCACACTAATTGTAGTAATTGAAAACATGAAATTAAGCAATCTGATCATAAAGTTTAAAGATTTAAATCTGAGTATTTTTTTGAATCATAGTCTTTAACTCCACTATTTATTGCTGTAACACAGAGTTCGTCCAAAATTTTCATTATGAATTAACTAATTTGGTAATTGGCACATAATTTTCAAATGGTTTCATCTGAAAACCATTTGCACTGCAGGAATGGGTTAGATTATTCCTAACCAGATGAGTTTTCCAAAGATACAATTTTGCTATATATAAACAAATAAGTTTATATACTTCTTTGAAAAGGAGACTATTGGAGTACTTACAGGGGTTATATACCATCAACTAAAAGAATCAAATCCTTCATTTATTATTCAATGGTTGGCTGAGCTAGAGATTTTAGCTATGATGACATTTATAAGTAAATTTCTTTCAACAGTATAAACTTTACTCAGCATCTACTATAGCTATTTGGAATATGAACTATGTGAGAGCTCTTGTTTGTATGGTTTTTAAGTTTAGAGTGGTTTTTAGTCAATAGTATAATAAATTGGCTTAAATTTGTGTCCAAAATCTGGACATATTGCCCTTATGTTTCATAAGTCTGATGTGAACCCTGACCCCTGTAAGAGTCTCATCTGTAGTCATGCTTAGCAATTCTGAAAAATCTACTTTAGAATTCTCAAAACTCTTCTCCCTACACAAAAATAAGCTGCTTCCTAATATCATGCCTTTTTGGAGCATAATTCCCCAAAAATTAAAATTGTTAAAATTCTTAACAACACAAATCGCTTTTGGGTATCTGTTTACTTACCACCTGCAATGAAAAGCCAGAAATAAATTAGCTTTTTCATATAATTTGTCCAGCAAGTAGTAAGCCACATTACAATATACTAAGCAATAGAATGTATAGATATTACCTTTGTAAATGCTAGTTTCTGTTTAGGACCCATTCCTTCTTTTACCTTCAATAAGCATTCTTTGTAAACTTGCCTGCAATGAAAAGCTTTCGTTTTCTGAGCAGTATTTTTTTTTCACTCAATTCACAGCAGTATCACTGTGATGGTTAATTTTATTTGTAAACTCATCCATGGAGGCCCAGATATTGGGTTATATTATTATTCTGTATGCAACTGTAAGTGCATATCTGGATAAGATCAGCATTTTGATAAGTAGACTGAGTAAAGCAAGTTGACCTTAAGATTGGTGGTCCTCATCCAATCAGTTGAAGATGAATACAATGAAAAGAGAATTCCCTCAATAAAAGAGAATTCCTCTGCCTGACTGCCCTTGAGCTGGAACATTAGCTGTTCCCTACCTTTAAACTCCAAATAATGTCAACTCTTTCTGAGTCTTCAACCTGCCTGCCTTGCCTGGACTAGAACTGCACCATCAGCAATCCTGATTCTCAGACCTTTGGGCTCAGACTGGAGCTTACACCATCAGCTCTCTTAGGTTGCCACCTTGCTGACTACAAATCATGGGACTTGTGAGCTTCCATAATTACTTGATGATTTAATTTTCTCTTCTCTCTCTCTCTCTCTCTCTCCATACTTTGGTTCTGTTTCTCTGGAGAACCCTACTATAATCACTTATTTTACTTGAATTAAAAAAACCAACTGTGTTTAAATTACAGTCTTTTTCTCTCCATTCACTAAAATCATCAACATGTATCTTTTCCACTTACCATAGTTCTTCCTTTGATTTCTTCCATAACAACTTTTAAGTTGTATTTTTAAATTAATTTATTTACCCTAATTTGTTATGTATGACAGCAGAATGCATTTCAATTCGTAGAAAACATATAGAGCTCAATTTTCATGTGTCTGGTTGTACACAAAGTAGAGTCACACCATTCATGTCTTCATACATGTACTTAGGATAATGATATCCATATCATTCCACCGTCATTCCTACCCCCTTACCCGCTCCCTTCTCTTCCCTCCCCTTTGCCCTATCTAAAGTTCCTCCATTCCTCTAATGCTACCCACTCCATCCACATTATGGATAAGCATCCTCATATCAGAGAAAACATTCAGCATTTGATTTTTTGGAATTGGCTTACTTCACTTAGCATACTATTCTCCACTTCCATTCATTTACCTGCAAATGCCATGATTTTATTCTCTTTTCATGCTGAGTAATATTCCATTGTGCATATACACCACAGTTTCTTTATCCATTCATCTACTGAAGAGCATTTAGGTTGGTTCCACAATTTAGGTAGTGTGAACTGTGCTGCTATAAACATTGATGTGACTGCATTACTATAGTATGCTGGTTTTTAGTCCTTTGAGTATAAACCAAGGAGTGGGATAGCTGGGTCAAATGGTGGTTCCATTCCCAGCTTTCCAAGGAATTTCCATACAGCTTTCCTTGTTGATTGAACCAATTTGCAGTCCCACCAGCAATGTATGAGTGTGCTTTTCTCTCCACATCCTCACCAACACTTATTGTTGTTTGTATTATAAATACCTACCTTTCTGACTGGAGTGAGATGAAATCTTAGAGTGGTTTTGATTTGCATTTCTCTAATTGCTATAGATGTTGAACATTTTTTCATATTTTGTTGAATGCTTGTATATCATCTTATGAGAAGTGTCTTTTCAGTTCCTTGGCCCATTTATTGATTGGGTTATTTGTTTTTGTTTTTGTTTTTTGGTGTTAAGATTTTTGGATTCTTCATATATCCTACAGATTAGTGTTCTATCTAATGTGTGTGTGGTAAAAATTTGCTCCTAAAATATAGGTTCTCTATTCACCTCACTGATTATTTCTTTTGCTGCGTAAAAGCTTTTTAGTTTGAATCCATCCAATTTATTGATTCTTGATTTTATTTCTTGTACTATAGGAGTCTTATTAAGGAAATCGGGGCCTAATCTGACATGATGAAGATTTGGGCCTACTTTTTCTTCTATTAGGTGCAGGATCTCGGTTTAATTCCTAGGTCCTTAGCATAAACAGCTTTTATAATGTTGAGATATGTTCCCATTATCCCTACTTTTTCTAGTGTTTTGAACATAAAGGGGTGCTGTAGTTTGTCAAATGATGGTTTGGCATCTATTGAGATGATAATATGGTTCTTATCTTTTAAGTCAATTGATGTGATGAATTACATTTATCGATTTCCGTATGTTGAACCAACTTTGCATCCCTGGGATGAACCCCACTTGATCGTAGTACACTCTTTTTGATATGTTTTTGTATTTGATTTGCCAGAATTTTATTGAGAATTTTTGTCTCTATGTTCATTAGAGATATTAGTCTTTGGTTTTCTTTCTTTGGTGAGTCTTTGGTGTTGGAATCAGGGTGATATTGGCCTCATAGAATGAGTTTGGAAGTGTTCCCTCTTTTTCTATTTCATGAAATAATTTGAGGAGTATTTGTATTAGTTCTTCTTTGAAGGTCTTGTGGAACTTAGCTGTGTATCCATCTGGTCTTGGGCTCTTCTTGGTTGGTAGTCTTCTGGTGGTATCTTCTATTTCATTGCTTGAAATTGATCTGTTTAACTTTTATATGTCATCCTGATTCAGTTTGGGCAAATCATATGACTCTAGAAATTTGTTGATGCCTTCCATATTTTCTATTTTATTGGAGTACAAATTTTCAAAATAATTTCTAATTATCTTAAATATTTTTAAGGTGTCTGTCATGATATTTCCTTTTTCATCATGGATGTTAGTAATATGATTTTTCTCTCTCCTTCTCTTCATTAGTATGGCTAATGGTTTACCAATTTTATTTATTTTTTTCAAAGAACCAGCTTTTTGTTTTGTCAATTTTTTCAGTTGTTTATTTTGTTTCAATTGCATTGATTTCAGCTCTGGTTTTAATTATGTCCTGTCTTGTACTGCTTTGGGGTTTGATTTGTTCTTCTTTTTCTAGGACTTTGAGATGTAATGTTAGGTCACTTATTTTTTGACTTTTTCTTCTTTGAAGGAATAAACTCCATGCAATTAACTTTCCTCTTAGTACTGCCTTCATAGTGTCCCAGAGATTTCAATATGTTGTATCAGTGTTCTCATTTACCTCTAAGAATTTTTTAATCTCCTCTTTAATGTCTCTTGCAACCCATTGTTCATTCAGTCACATATTATTTAGTCTCCAGGTGTTTGCATAGCTTCTATTTTTTATTTTATCATTGATTTCTAATTTCATTCCATAAAGATCTGATAGAATTCAGGGTAATATCTCTATTTTTAGTATCTGCTAATAGTTGCTTTGTGGCATAATATATGTTCTATTAGAGAAGGATCCATGTGTTGCTGAGAAGAAAGTGTAATTGCTTGTTGATGGATGAAATATTAGTTAAGTCTAAATTATTGATTATATCACTTAATTCTGTAGTTTCTTTATTCAGCTTTTGTTTATAAGATCTACCCAGTATTGAAAGAGGTGTGTTAAAGTCACCCAGAATCATTGTGTTGTAGTCTATTTGACTCTTGAATTTGAGAAAAGTTTGTTTGATGAATGTAGATGCTCCATTTTGAGGGGGGATATATTTATAATTATTATGTCTTGTTGATATATGGTTCCCTTAAGCAATATGAAATGTTCTTCTTTATCCCTTTTGATTAACTTTGGCTTGAAGTCTACTTTATTTGATATGAGGATGGAGACCCCTTCTTGTTTCCATAGTCCATATGAGTGATATGTTTTTCCCCAACCTTTTACCTTCAGTCTATGTATGGCTTTTCCTATGAGATGAGTCTCTTGAAGGCAGCATATTGTTGGGTCTTCTTTTTTAATACCCCTCTTTGATGATTTTCATTGTTGTTTTTCATTTTTTCCTCATGGAATATTTTGCTAAGGATATTCTGTAAATTTTTTTACCTTGTTTACCATGGAAGGTTTTTATTTCATCATCAAATCTAAATCTTAATTTTGCTGGATATAAGATTTGTGGTTGGTGTCCATTTTCTTTCAGAGCTTTGTATATGTTGTTATAGGATCTTCTAGTTTTCAGGGTCTGGGTTGAAAAAACTGCAGATATCCTAATTGAGTTTCCTCCTATATATAATCCTATTCCTTTCTCTTGTGGCTTTTAAAATTCTCTTCTTATTCTGTATGTTAGGAATTTTCATTATAATGTGCCTTCGTATGGATCTGTTGTAATTTTGTACATTTGGTGTCCTGTAAGCCTCTTGTATTTGATTTTGCAATTCATTTTTCATGTTTGGAAAAAAATTTGATATTATTTCATTGAATAGGTTGTTCATTCCTTTGGTTTGGAACTATATGCTTTCTCTGTCTCAATAATTCTTAAATTTGGTCTTTTTATGTTATCCCACAATTCTTGAATATTCTGCTCATTATTTCTTACCATCTTCACTGTGTGGTCAACATTCTTTTCAAGATTATATATTTTGTCTTAATTGTCTGAGGTTCTGTTTTCCAAGTTATCTAATCTTTTGGTGATGATTTCTATTGAGCTTTTAATTTGATTTATGTTTCTTTCATTTCAAGGATTTCTTTTTTGGGTTTTTTTCAAAACCTCTCTCCTTATTGAAGTAATTTTTTGCTTCCTGTATTTGCTTATGTAACAGTTTATCAAAATGATCTTTTGCTGCCTGCATTTACTCTCTTATATCATCCTTTAATTCACAGACCATTTTAGTTATGTACATCCTGAGCTTCTCCTCTGTAATTTTTTCTGTTGTACTAGCCATGGATTCTAATAATGTAATATCTTGGTTTGTTAGGGGCACTTTCTTCCTTTGTATTTTCATGTTGTTCATGGGTCTTCCCTTCTAGCACTGTGGATCTGAGGCATTACAGTTTTAACCCTAAGGCTTATAGTGTCCCTGCAGGTTTCTAAAACCTCTCCTTTAAGGGAGAGAACAGTGTGAATACATCCCAATACAAACAATATGCAGCCTTAAACCAAATAGTTGCTATTAAGATGTTTATAGTTTTGTCACAATATACAGAAATGGGAAGTTCAATTATTATCTACATTATAAACAGTAGGTTTGCACAAAGGTCTACAGTTTCTGATGGTGGACAATGAGAGAACTGGTGGTAAGGTGTAGGATGAGATGTTGAGAGGGTAGGGGGTGAGGATATAGAGTTATTAGATCTTAGAAAGTGTGAAAGAGAAATCTAAAGAAGTTGGTTAGTAGCAGGAGAAGAGAGAGAGAGTGATTTTGGGGAGACAAGTGGAAAGACAGTAGAGTACAAAAACCAAGCAAACATAAATATTAAGAAAAGTAAAAAATGTAAAAATAGGAGATAAAAGAATATACAATACCACGGTAATACACCATTCAGACATCTCAGTCCTCAGTAGCCTAATTCATAACAAGTACTTCGTTTCACAAATGTTGGGGATGTGAGGGCGGGAGGAGAGAGAGAGGGGGGAAAAATCTCAAAAAAAGATGCAAAGATTGTTTTGTTTTTTCTTTTGGAGATCAGTATCTTTCTAGCTTCCTTTCTCACCCAATAGGTGAATGAGGATGGTAAAGTTCTTAAGGTGGGAGGGTTGTTTTGGGGGGCATAGGCCCTGGAGGTAGAGTATAGTACTTGCTGGTCCCCTATGGGAGACTGCATCCCAAGGATCTCCTTTGGGGTCCATTCGTGTGATGTGGGCACCTGGCCTTACCTTCTTATATCGCCTATAGATCTCACAATTCCTGGTCTCTAATTTAGTCTCTAAACTGTGTCTCACTCACCCCCTCCCTTTCTACTTCCCAATCAGAAACCTTTCTCTTAAGAGGTCTTGTGGGCTGCGCTCTGGGGGCTGCACACCTGTTGCAGAGTGCTGTTTTATACTGGGCAGTTCAGGACTTCGTTTTGCCAGCTAGGATCAGCTGTGTAGCCACTGACACTGTGCCAGGTTAGCAGCTGCTAGGGAGAGGGTGCAGTTGGGGATTTTGGGTAACTTGATATTGTTTCTAAGCCCCAATCAGTATTCTAAGCTGGGAGTTGCCCCAACTAAAGATGGCGATGAAGGCATCCCAAAATGGAGGTGGCTGCTTTCAGCGATGGAGTGTCAGGTCCAGTGGGGCCAGGCAGTGGTGATGAGTAGCATATTCAGAGATGCAGCTCTGTGACATGCAGTATTGTAGCTGGTAGATGTCACAGGACCAAGTAAAGTGTCCCCAGGTGCAGGCTACCACATGTAGGGGACTGTGGCATGGTTGTAGTGCCACAAGACGGAGGGGACTGGAGGAGCCCCATGTTGATAGATGGGGGTCCACGCGGGAATGGCAGCCAGAATTCCCACGTGGGCTGTGGCTGGGATTCCTGCACCAGTGAGCGGCCAAGAGTCCTGCACAGGTGCTAATGCCAGTGGTCCTACTGGTGCACCCGGAGGACCTGTGTGGACCTGTAATTTTTTAATCACAGGCATATTTTGTATTCTAAAGAAGTGAGAATAATCTCTAATAATCAAAGAATGTTATCATGCTAATTTTTTATAACATAGAGGTCTTCGTCTGTCATTTTCCAAGTTTGACATTAACATAGGTATAAAAATACTTTGTTTTCAAAATATACTTCACTTTCATCTTAATAATACTGAAAATAAAACTCTCTAAAGCTGTATGCAAGGATAGACTACTCCAGCACATAAAGTGAGAAAACTGTCACTGACATCATTATTACATCAGGTCAGTAATAATAAACACAAGTTTCTGGGGGAAGGTAAGAAGGTGAGGGAAGAATTACTCCTGGATTGGTGTGAGAGTCTCAGTAGAGTTCTAGTTTTATGTCTTAGTGTAGGTCCTCTGGGGAAAAGTTGGGAAGATAGTTGACTTCACAGACTTCCCTGCTGTTTCGTAATTAGATCAAATGTAATATCTGCCTGGTGGAAAGGAATCTTTTTTTAGCCTCCCCAAGAACTCCTATAAACACCCCATCATTTGGAATAGAAGAGAAAGGTTTTGTTTGAGTTGCTGCACATCATGTCAGTGTCTCATACACATAGTCCAGTGACTTTCCAGCTAAATCATTATGGAATTTAATAATTTAATAGTGCTGCAATTGTGCTGACATGGGTATGAAGTTGAACAAGAAGTCATGGGTTTGGTTATTCAATTGAAAACTTTTGACTAAGCACCACCTGCTTTGTGATGTCTCTGGATATGCCCTAAGACCTCAGCATCATGTAACTCCTCTACTCCATGCAGCAAAAGCATTACCTCTTCCAAGAAATCATCCTTTTCTCCCTCCAAGTCTTCCAAACTTCCCCCTCAGTCTGGGAGAGAAAACCCTTCCCAGTGCTCCCAACATATCTGTGCAAATCAAGTAGTGCTTTCTTGCCTGGCTCCTCCTCAGTCTTAAGCTGCAAGAGGACACAAGCTAGTGGAAAGCTTCTTGGCTGACCCAGGAAGAATGAACCATATGAAAGGAGAATAAGACTAAAGACTAACCAAGATCTATAGGTCAGTCCAAGAAAGCAAGGTCTTTAGAGAGAATGAGAGGGGATCAAAGGTTACTTTGAATACAAAAAAAAAAGAAAGAAAGAAAGAAAAAGAAGAAGAAGAAAGAAAAAATTCACCTTCTTAGTTTGTATCCATCCCATTTATTGACTCTTGATTTTAATTCTTGTGCTATGGGAGACTTATTGAGTTGGGGCCTAATCTGACATGATGGAGATTTGGACCTACTTTTTCTTCTAATAGGAACAGTGTCTCTGGTTTAATTCCTAGGTCTTTGATCCTCTTTGAGTTAAATTTTGTGCATGGTGAGAGATAGGAGCTTAATTTCATTTTGTTGCATATGATTTCTAGTTTTCCCAGCACCATTTGTTGAAGAGGCTATCTTTTCTCCAATGTATGTTTTTGGTGCCTTTCTCTAAGACAACTGTAGTTATGTGGGTTAGTCTCTGTGTTCTCTACTCTGTACCATTGGTCTACCATTCTATTTTGGTGCCAATATCATGCTGTTTTTGTTACTATTGCTCTGTAGTATTTGTTACTATTGCTCTCTGTAATATAATTTAAGGTCTGGTATTTGTCTAGATTTGGTCATATGTGAAAATGCCTGTGTACTCCCACAAAAATCAATATTTTTTTAATAAAAAGCAATGGGTTTATCTTTTGACCTTGTTTCATTTGTGCAAGTAATATTTTTATTTAGGAAATATCAAGTATTGAAAAAGACAAAATACTACTTCTTTACAAAAGTCATTCAAGAGGAAAAAAATGCTTCCACAGGAACAGATTCCTCTTCACACTCTCTTGTGTAATCAATAAGAAAACCAATTGAGACCAATAAGTAAAGGAGTACTACCTCAACATGTGGTCCACAAGAGGAAGACTTCTTGTGTACTGTTTGTGATCAGTAAATGCAGAAAGTGAAAATGTTTAGAAATAGCATTGATACATCGTCCCACTATAGAAGCTGGCTACTCTTATTTCAGTTGGTTAGGGGACAGTTCAGATGATGTCACACTGAGGAGTCGCAAAGGGTTGGACCTGCTTACTGGTAATGCATAAGAGACCACATGCTGGCAGGTGAGAGAGGAGGAGACTGGTCCTTTGTTGCGGATAGTCTGGGAAACACTGACAGTAAATTATACAGTAGTTTCACAATTTTATGTTGTCGGATAATTGATCTACCAATCTTCAATTTACACAAAATTCAGAAAAGTGGAAGCATCGAGTGTGTGGTATATACTTTGTATATTTTTTCAGATGGAAAACTGTAAAAACATTTCAGTTTCGTGACTATCAAACTTGTCTGGCTAGGCCAACTTTGGCGTTCACTGCTCATCCTAGGGAGAGCCCTGCCATCTCGTGGTGGAAGCTGTTAGGTGTAACAGAGAAGCGCTTATCAGTTCTGACTGCAAAAATACTTCTTTCAGTCCTTTTTTGAGGTCTTAGAGTTTGTGTGTTTCTCTCTCTCTCTCGCTCTCTCTCTCTCTCTCTCTCTCTCACACACACACACACACACCCCTTCCCGTTAAATCTATTTTAAACTTAAAATTCTATTTTATAACGCAATGGACTTTGGAGAAAGGAAAGAAAACTGGATTACTACTCTTTACACGGCGCAAATGTCTTGTTCGTGGTAAATGCCCAATCGCTGCCGTACGGGTGCATTTTGAATAACCCACTTTCTACATGGTAAGAGGGATGTTGGGAGATTTGAACCCCTCCAGAAGGAACCAAACATTCTCACAAGACAAAGAAGGACTGAAGTGAATCTGTTGATTTAAACATGCTAATTTTTCTGGCGCTTGAAGGCAAAGAAAGTCTCAGCGCATCCCGGAAGTAGTCATTCCGAGAGAGGGGCGGGCCGTGCCGGTAAACCACAACTCCCAGCATGCCCCGGGGCAGGCCGAGGGCTGCGCAGAAGCGCGCGCGGGCGCTCACGGAACTTCAGCATGGCGGTGTTTGCAGATTTGGACATAAGAGCGGGTTCCGACCTGAAGGCTCTTCGCGGACTCGTGGAGACTGCCGCTCATCGTGAGTCTCCCTGGCCTCGCGGGTCGCAGCGCCTACCCCTCGCTCGATAGTTCTGCCAGTTCTCGTTCAGATCTCCTGGGGTCTCTGGGATGTCACTAGAAGCTGATGCTGTTACCCTAATCCCTGGTGTGGGAAACTCAAAAGATTCTAGAGGAATTTTAAGCAGTCCTGTTCCTTTTTTTTTGTAATATTGAGGGAACAGGCCCAAGGAGGGCAAGGGATTTTCGTAGGGCCCCATAGCTGATGTGTGGCAGATGCCAGGGCTGGACTCCTAATGTGCTTTTAATCAGTCCTTTCTGACTCTCAGTAAAGAGTCTAAGCAAGTTCTGGAGACTGGGGCACAGTCAGGGAGTATGGAGAGTCAGAGAATGGAGAGGACATAGGAGTTTTTAAAATTTGGAACAGTAATACTTAAGAGGGATGGTAGATTGGGCACAGGACATACGTGACAGGAGAGAATGGGAAACATGGCTAGAATGTCAGTGTTATTCATGTTTGAGTCAAAGGGAAGCTAAAGCCCAAGAAATGAGACTCTGTTTTAATTATTATAGTTTATCACGGGTTTTATCTCTCTTAGACTGTAAAGTATGGGTATAGAGGAGATCAAAGAATAAAGAGGTTGGTGCAATAACATCCATTCCTAAGAGAACAGTCTCAGGTCCTTGTGAGAGCTGATTATTGCTATTTCTCAGAAGTGACGCTAGAAACCATCACAATCCTCCTGTGTAGTGTAAGTCATCTTTAGATTGCTTATAATAATTAATATGATGCAAATGCTGGGTAAATAGTTGGTATATGCATTGGTTAGGACATAATTATAAGGGGGAAAAGTCTGCATAGTACAGTCACAGCCCATTACCTACCCCACCCCACCACCCCCTGAAAAATATTTTCTGACCATGGTTGGTTGAATCCAAAGATTCAACTGTATCCACAGAAAAAGGACTCTTTCAATTGCAGCTATTAATTAACATTTCCTCTCTGTACTTTGCTCATCAGTAGAATGAAGAGGGTAGACATAATTCCTGGAACCATTTAGCACTAATATTTTTTTTAGCAGTTTCTATAAAATAAATTTTCCTGGATGTAACTTCAAGTATTACCTTCTCAATGAATCTTTTCCTAATGTTGTCCCCTTAATGAATACATGAGCTTCTTTAGAAATGGACCATGTATTCTTCTGTTACCTTATGCCCAATATAGTCAATCAGCAGGTAGTGGTACATGACAGTTACTCAGTTAATGAGTGGAGTAAGCAAACTGAACATCTTTTTAAAAATACACACAGAAAAGAAACATTATAATGATTTCTTTAGAGAATCACCCAGTTTAAAATATGCTTGAAAGACATGTCATTTATGTGCAGTATTAGTCATTCTCTATTTCTTTTTTATTTTTAATGCTTTTATTATTGTCTTATATATTACAGTGGGGTTTATTTTGACATCATTATAAATGCATAAAATATAATTTGCTCCATTTTAATCTTCAGTACTTCTGCTTTTCCTTCCTTTTTCCTCCCCTGATATACTTCCTGTACTCTGTTGGTCTTCCTTCTATTTATTTAATGTTTCTTTTCTTTGGGGGGGGTGCCATTATAGTTATTCATAAAAGTGGAGTTCATCATGATATATTCATATGTGCACATTTCCTCCCTTTTCTAATCCCTCCTTTCTCCCTTTTGATCTCCTTCCTTGACTCCACTGTTCTCCCTTCTATCTTCTTGAGATCCCCCTTTTAAATTTCTAGCTCCCTCATATAATAGTAGTTTATTTAAAAATGAAATGAAAGGCTGGATGCGGTGGTGCATCCTGTAATCCCAGTGGCTCAGGAGGCTGAGGCTGGAGGATCACAAGTTCAAAGCCAGCCTCAACAACTTAGTGAGACCCTGTCTCAAATTAAAAAGGGTTGGCCCTGGGTTCAATCCCTGATACCTGGAAAAAAATATGAAATACAAGGTCATTTCAACTTATGAGTCAAAAGGCAAAAGACTATGTTTTAGTCTGTGGAAATTTTTAAACCCTAAAGAAGACAAAGCCCCCATTTTTAGTTTATGATGTTATATAAGAAACCAGAGATAAGCTTCAGATATAAGATATATGAATTTAAGAAAATACACCAAAGACTGATTGGGGAATTACTCCTAAGATGCCAGATGAAGAGTACTCTAGGAGAAAGTTTTGTGGGAAAACAGTTTTCTTGACATTTCTGAAAAACAAGGACATTGTTTAATAACCAAATGATATCCTAAATGGTATAAAAAATTTTAGCATAGACTTGGGAGTGGTAAAGAAGAATGGGAAGGAAGTATGGTTGGTTGATTTGACTGGGTGAAAAGCAAAGACCAAAGTATAGGAATATTTTTGTTTTTAAATATTGCTTTCTCCAGGGGCTCTTTTCTGCCCCCACCCTGCAACCATGTTTCATTCTGCTGGGTTTTCCATAGAACCTTTCCTTAATGACAACAAAAAATTATTTACATATGATGACTTGTTTAATTGCCTTAATTCTCCAATGAAACATAGGATGAGAACTGTTTTATTTACCTTGTGTGCTCAGTGCTTGGCTTAGGGCCTGTCAAGTAGTGAAGGCTCCATAAATATGTGAAGGAGGAAGGAAAGAAGGAAGTTAGACAAACTGATGATAGGAAGACCACAATTTGGCATCACCATGCATTATTTTGAATATTAATAACTTGTCATCCCTTTGGTTTAGATAACTTAAAGATTAGAGTTATGATTTAGATGCATCTTAAGTAGACCAAATGTCCAGAGCAATGTTAACTGTGAGGAGGAAGGTAAAGCAAGCTGCTGGCCTCAAAGAATTCCCAATCTGCTGATGGTAGGCAGCTGAAAAGGAGAAGTGGGTGGTGGTGTGATGAAGTCATCACTCCCATCTGTCCTTAGGAGAGGGAGGAAATAGGGTGAAAAGCAAAAGAAATGAATGATAGTAAAGGTAATAGTGAAAGGTGTTAACTTGGTGTGATGAAAATGAACATAGGGACATGAAAGAGAGTGTTGATTAGAAAGAGCACAAAGTTAAAAGGCTTTAGTATCATGCCACCAATACGTCATAGTAGTGAAAGCCCTGACTATGTGACTAGCAGTGTTATAAAATACTTTTTGTATATTATCTCATTTAATTCTTATGATCAGCATATGAAATGAGTGCTGTTATTATCACTGTTTGACAGATGAAGAACCGAAACTACAATTAAGTAACTTATAAGAGGTAGTGCTTAGATTTGAAAGGAGACAGCTTAGATTTGAAAGGAGACAAAGTTCCCACCATAACTGCTTTGCTAAACTGCCTCCTTTTCTTTTCCTTTTTTCTTTTTTTATTTCCCAGTACTGAGATTCAAACCTGTGTGTCTGACCATGTGTTTGTGTTGCATAAATGAAGAGCTAATAGATGTTTCAAGGCAGTTTTTCATGAAAACTTATACAAGTTGAGAATCCCTCATCAAAAATGCTTGTAACCAGAGTGTTTTCAATTTGAGAAGTTTTCAGATTTTGAAATATTTGCATAGGCTTTACCAACAATCAAAAAGTTTTAGATTTTGGATTAGGGATACTCAACCTATATTCTCTTCTCTTTTGTCCTCAGCTCTCAACCCCCATACCCTCTTAAAGAGCACAGTGAATGGCATTATGCTTTTAAACTGTGACCCTCTCTCCCATTTCTACCTTCCAGCAGTAGTTCAGCATGTATAAACCCATCACCTACAACACGGACCTGCTCACAGAAGAGACCAACTTCTTTGTGATCAAGTTGGATCCCAGCAAAGTGTTTAAGAGCACTCCTAGTCTTGGCATAGAACCAGAATGGGCCTGTATGTATAGGAAAGAAAATACTTAAGTATTTCTGTTTTTCTTTTCAGTTGGATATTCAGTTGTTGCCATCAATCATGTTGTTGACTTTAAGGAAAAAAAACAGGTAAAATAAGATTTCTGAAGTTATAAGTTAGGAGATATTATTTATGTTCATCCTGGAATCATGGAAGCTGCAGATAAGCATTTGTCTTAAATGTACTGTCTTTGTGTACTATTATTTTACGTTAACAATTGAGCTGATGTTTATTTGTATAAAATGATTGAGATTTTTGTGAAGTATTTTGCCATGGTGTAAGTACAGAAAGTTGATTTGATGTTATTTAAGTCACTGTCAATAATGTTTAAAAGTGCACTGTTATCAACGAAACTGTTATTACAATATTTTATCTTTTATTGTCTTAAATTCTTAAGCACATTAGTAAATGTATATTTCTCTTTAGGCCAACAACTTTATCTTATAGATTACTTCTGCCTAAAAATTAGTTTTTGTCCCTTTTATTCACTGATGTTCTTAGCTGCTTCTCTGATCTTTTGTTTCCTTCCTTAAAAAAAAGAAGAGGTTATGTAGTCTCCTGAATACAAGAAATTAGCTTTCTTTCTTTAAAACAATGTATGTGAACCCCATGTCAAGTTTTCCATTTTGCATTGTACCTTTAACATGTACAATCTAAGATGACTGTTTGTCATTTGTTTTAGGAAATTGAGAAACCCATAGCTATTTCTGACCTCTTCCCAGCTTTCCCAATTGTACAGGTAGGTTTTTTGTTGTTTAAGAAGTATAATATCCTGAAATAATCTTTTACTATTGATTTGGTACTTCTTTCTTCGTTAATCTTCCTTCCTAAAGTCCTACAACTTTTAAATTATCTCATTATATAGTTAGATATGCATACATCATATTTTTATCTTTCTGAATTATAAACTCAGAGAACTAGGCTTTATTGATCTTTTCTATTCCTTATAGCTAGTCCCTTTTAATGAGTTCTTTCTGCTGGTAAAGAGGAAAATCAGTTTTAGTTTTATACTTTTGATATTTTTATTTATAGGGAAAATCAAGACCAATTAAAATTTTAACGAGATTGACAATTATAGTTACCGATCCATCTCACTGCAATGTTTTGGTAAGTTAATTATTTTTTCCTTTTCTTTTGGCCTTGTAACCTGTATTGAATGGTAAACATTGTTGCATTTCATCTCACCCCATTTTTACATCTCCCCACCACATTCATGACACTTACCTGCTTTCCTTATTCTTAGAATTCACACAGTATAACATGTTATATGTTACTTGTGGTGAATGTGTAAAGATAACACAGTTAAGAATTCCATGTCAACTATTAGTCATTGAACTCATCATATGAACCAGACATAAAGTGGGTGCTGGGAATATTGCTGTGAATAACACAGACATGGTCCTTGAACTTATAGAGCTTATAAGTTTAATTGATAAGCACTGAACAATTAATTATTTCAGACGTGAGGAATACCTTTAAAGGGGAAGTGGCAAATAAAGGATGCTCTGGGAGTGTATAACCTTAATAACTTATTCAAACTGAGGCCAGAAGAATCAGTAAGGGTTACCTAGGAGCCAAGCAAGAAAGTGTGTTTCTGCAGACAGCATACAAATGCCCTAAAACAAAGGAAAACTGTGTTCTAGGAAGTGAGAAAAGACCTGAAGGACTGAGCCTTGAGAGCTGGCTACCTCCTAACAGGAGGCAGGGAGGTACAATGCAAACAGGCAGGGAGGCTTAGGTGACGATTCCAAGAACAGTGGGAAGTCCTTGAAGCCTTTAACCAAGAGAACAAGATTATGGGGTTTGCTTTACAGAGAATATATTAGAGGAAGTAAAGGAGAGGGGAATTTGAGAGGCACGAAGGAGGGAGGATTGAGACTCCCTGCTAAGAGTGTGATATGGGAAGAAGAGATCTAGAACAGTCCTGAGGAACTTCACCATTTAATAGTGAAACAGAGGATGAACCAAGATTGAAGTTGGAAAAGGAACTACCCTAGAAGTAGGAAGCAATGAGGAAAGAAAATGGAAAGTAGGAACAAAAGGTGAGTAGGTAGCATCAATATATCAGAGTAGTCAAGCAGGAGAAGGGCTTAAAAAAAGTCAGTTGGATTTATTCATGAGAAAGTCATTGGCAGTCTTAGCAGAAACCATTTCCATCAATATGATTGAGATAGAAGAAAATACAAATAGTGTGTGCTGCTGACTTTGCATAGGAATTTGACCCCTTTATATATATATAAAGATTTTGTTAAATGGGAGAGATTCATGTGATAAGAAAGATCATCACGTGTGAGAGAGAGAAAATGAATCCCTGAGAAAGTGAGCTGTTTTATCTTTAGCAAGAACTGACACTTCCATGGTGGAATAGGAATGATGAAGGACAGACCGACTCACTTTATAACACTTGACAAAAGAACTTGTGAGAAGCCCAGTTTTGATATTTTATACAGCTATAAGGTAACATTTTGGTTCTCTAGGTCCAGATGGACATAAATAGAACTGACTTTTGATAGGACGGAAAGACTTTGATTTACTCTTGTTATCATGAACATCCTAGTGGCTCCTTTTTGTCCCCCATCCCAAGTGGAAATGGGCAAGTGGAGAAGAGAATCCTGATCCTAGCTTTTTCCAGAACCTTTAACCTGCCCTATCTTAGCCCAAGTTTGTCCAGTATGCCCTCTTACCTGCTTAAGCAAGGCACTGGCTGCTTCTCTTAAACTTTGGTCTAACTTGTATTATGCTTTGCCTTTTCATGAAGAAGAGGTTGTAAAATTTTAAAAGGTACCAACATACAAAGAAGAGCTGTCACACTTTATTCTAGCATTCAGAGATTGTACATTTGAATATATATTTTCCAATCTTTTCACGTTTAGATACATACATTATAGGTTTGAGACTGTCTTTACTGATGTATTCTCCTGTCCTAGAACTCTCAGGTGTTTATTTGTATTTATATTTTTTGATGCTATTCTTTTTGTATCACATACATTGCATAGTACACATGAACTTAGTCTTGTATATTTTTTGTCTTGGAAAAAAAAAGGTGAATTCCATTGAGGACAAATTTATGTCCTAGTGATTTTGTATCCACATAGTAGGTGCTCAGTGAATGTCTGGCAAGCTCATTCACTAGATTGTAAGATCAAATAGTGGATACAGTGCTGTATGTCAGACACAATGTTTGGTCTACAGATAGGGAAGACCACAATTTAGCATTGCTGTGCCTTATTTTGAATATTAATAACTTGTCATTCCATTGGTTTAGATAACTTAAAGATTAGAGTTATGATTTAGATTCATCTTTAATAAACCAAATGTCCAAAGCAATGTTAACTGGTGTACATTTAAAGCAT
Source organism: Marmota marmota marmota (assembly GCF_001458135.2). Classification (NCBI taxonomy): domain Eukaryota; kingdom Metazoa; phylum Chordata; class Mammalia; order Rodentia; family Sciuridae; genus Marmota; species Marmota marmota. The sequence goes on from NW_025999945.1 coordinate 7,681,211, forward strand.
AACAAGTGTAAGAAGGAGGAGGATGATTAGTGGGTTAGGTGTTAGTACCTAATTCTCATGTGCTTTTCTGCCAACATACAAAGCAAAACAGAAAAATCAGTAGCACATTAGAAGTGTTATGTGATTGAAATGTAAGTGTAGCTAGATCACTGTGCAGAATTCCATGTATGTATATTTTTTGTTACTGTATTAATAACATTCTTCTGTCACTAGAGGGCTACTTCTTCAAGAGTCCGGCTGTATGATATTGTTGCAGTTTTTCCAAAGACAGAAAAACTATTTCATGTAAGTAACAATTAAGTAAAAGAAACGAATTCCATTTAACAAATTTGATATATGCCTTTGCAGGTGACATGTTTTATCCCATCTGAAAACTGTTAGGATTTTTCATTTACAGTTGAGCTCTAGAATTTCAGAGGTATATTTGAGGGGATGTGTGGTTTTTTGTTTTGTGTGTTGTTTTATCTAGACAGTTTATGGGCTCAGTTTGAAAGAGCCCATCGAGTTTTTCCCTGTTGATTTTTTTTTTTTTTGGTACCAGGGATTGAACCCAGGGGCACTTAATCCCTGAGCCACATTCCAAGCCCTTTTTATTTTTTATTTTGAGACAAAGTCTCACTAAGTTGCTTAGGGCCTCTCTAAGTTGCTGATGCTTGCCTTGAACTTGAGATCCTCCTGCCTAAGCCTCTCCCGTTGCTGGGATTATAGGCATGTGACATCATGACTGACTCTCCTGTTTCTTTCTTTTTGCTACATTCATTCAAAACTTCTCTTGGATAAATATTGGTCCATCACCCTCTAGCTCTAAAATCACTTGAGTTTCTGCCCTTCTTATTCAACTGTTGCCGAAAATGGAAGAAAAGGACATGAAAGCTACACCCTCTGTTTCAGCTTCCACCTTTGCATGCTCTGAGGTTCTGCCCATATGCCAGTATGATTGTCAGCCTTTAGTCTTCCAGAAATTCTTCATAATCTATCATCTGCTAATATGATTTCTTTTGCTATTCTGAGAGCCTTTATGAATTGAATTCCTTTTGACTTTTAAAATTGCCATTTTGGTACCTTTGCAGGAAAGAAAGGAGCTTAACATGTATACTCATTTTGTCAACTTGAGATAGATGACCCTGGGCATTTTCAATTATTATAGTAAAGGAAAAAAAATCAACTGTAATGTCGTTTTTCAGGAATATGTTTCAATGTGTAAAATGAGGTATAACTATTTTTAGAAAGTTTTGAAAGTTATCTTTATCTGTGCTCAAAAAAGGATCCATCTGCCAGAGGTATATCTGCCAAAGGGGAAAAAAAAAATACTGGTCTTAGATGTTTTAATTTTACCTCTGTTCTTTTTTAAGCAAAATTTGTTCTAAAATTGTAATTTTGTTGTTGTTGTTGTTGTTTGTCTTAACTTTATCTAGTAGATGGAGCTATTGACTAGAGTCTGATGTGTGATAGGTTTAGTTTTTAAGGAACACTGTGAATTCTTAATTATATAAATGGAGGGAAACACCAAAACTTATCCATAGATACCTATTCTCTTTTGGTAGCATTTTTATAAAATGCAAAATTATAGTAATTCTCAATAACTTTGTTTCAGTTAAAGGGATGAGTAGAGTAGTTTTTAGACATCAAAGATCTCTATGGAAGTTTTAAATCAGTCATGTTTCATCCTTACCAGTAGGTTTACAGTTGAGTCTGGATATTTGATTTTTCAGGTTCCACAAGTAAAGTGTGATTCATTACTGAAATCACTGTATAAAGAGGACCATGGACTTTGCAAAATTGTTAAGCAACTGCAACTTAGTTTTGTTATTAAGTAGTAACTCAGCCATGGCATAGACTAAAAAAGTTGATCATATACCATGTTTTTTGTTTTATAATTGATTTCTTGAATTAATTTTGAAGATCATATAATTTATGTTTCCATGACCCTTTACTAGTGATTAGGGAAACAAAATAAGTAACATTTTGGCTAGAAAAAATGTACTTATACAACCTTCCAAAGACTTTTATGTGTTTATTTCTTTAACTTATGCAGCAATCTCAGGATAATTAGGCTGAGTATTTACTACTATCCCCTTTTTATAGAAGTGAAAACTGAGACTTAAGCTAAATGATTTGCTATAAATACCCCAGCAAGTATGTAATAGAGGTAGGACTTAGATTTTAGATTATAAATATATATGGCAGTTTTAACTTATTCATTTATCTTATTACTTTCTTCTTCTCAGACTATTCAAATTTGAACTTGCTGAAAAAATGCTTTATGGTGATGGATGGAACAGTCAGAAATATTTTGGAAATGGAAGATATATATATAAAATATAAAAAATTCACACAGTAATTGTTTGGAACTGACTGACATTCCAAAAGTTACATGAGAACAGTTTTTAAAATTGGAATATCTCCATATAAATCATACCCATTCTTCAGTTGAAGTTAGAATTCTTCCTATTTCCTGGAGAAAATAATTTAAAAAGATATCTTCCTTCTCATTATAAAGGTTTTGTTAAGTTTTTCATGGTTTATAGTCAGGTCAGGTGCAAGCAGTATGTTGTTTGATAGGTTGCTTTCCATAAGTGATTTGTTTTGTTTGCAAGTTTATTACCCAGAATTTTAATGGATATTCAGATAGGTTTGATATTCTAAAAGTTAGGTCTCTAATATGAGTCATAACGTGTTTAGATTTTATACTAGAAAGTATTGATATATATGTGTACTTGTATATGTACATTTAATAAGTAATTACTTATTAAGTAATTAAAAATAAATAAAAATGTATATATACAAGTACACGTATACATCAATATTTTCTGGCATAAAATCTAAACACTTTAAATAGCATCATTTCCATAGGAAATAGCATACTGTTTTCCACAGCATGGAAGATGTCTCATAAAAAAGAAACTCTGTTCCCTTAGCTTCTCCAGGGGATAAGGCAAAGATTAAAGATCATCACAGAGAGTGGGTCTACTGGCCATGCCTCCTTGGGATCAGGGACAACCGTGGAATATTACAGAGAGACAGAGAGTTGCCTAGTACGTTTAGGAGCTTCCAAGTCATTTATTCCCATTTAAGATTAAAGTAACTGAGCAGGATAGAGGAAAACTCAGGTTATTTACTCCAGTAGACTCTGAACTGCTTAGATTAGGCACCCTATCAGTTTAAAGAAATATTGAGCCTACTTTTCCAGTATGTGTCTGTTTCTTGAAAGTATTTCATGTTCCAATATGCCAGTGCGCTTTGCAAAATATACATATAAAACAAATTTTAGGAAAGTGAATTAAGAAATAAATGAAAATAGAACTACTGTTTTTTTCTCTGCTCCTCAAATCTATGCCTTCTCTTTGCAGGGCACTGTTATAGAGTAACATTCAAGGCCATTTTCTCAGGATATGGTCTTCTAGCTTCAGATTTTCCTGTGATATTTGTTAAAATGCATATCGTTAGGCTCAACTTATTGAATGAATCATGGGAGATGGGGGCCTGGTAATCTTCACTTTTAGTACATTTTTTAAGGGGAGTTTTGTGACCTCTAACATTGAGAACCACTGTTCATGATCATCTCTTTTCCTTTGTAAGCCTGACTCTCCCTGGTATACTGTTAATCAAAAATTCCAAAGTATATTATCCCAACATCCATGAAAGAAGCTTAGGGGCTACAGTGCACTACGAACCCCTACCCTCCTATTCCCTTTGTGTCATAAAGGCAAAGATGTATGTATTTTTATGGAAATATGTTTTCTTTGTCGTAGGAGTCCCTGGTGCACGTGCATGTGTGCACAAACACACAAAATGTATATGTATGTGTATACACACACACACACACACACTTCACATATATGTATGTGGCTAATTAATATGAATTCATATGTAATCTATCATTTTTCAGAGAAAGCTATTAGAAGATTCTTTTATCATTTATTTTATTTTTTTAATAATTTTTATTGTTGGTTGTTCAAAACATTACATAGTTCTTGATATATCATATTTCACATTTTGATTCAAGTGGGTTATGAACTCCCATTTTTACCCCGTATACAGATTGCAGAATCACATCGGTTACACATCCACTGATTTACATATTGCCATACTAGTGTCTGTTGTATTCTGCTGCCTTTCCTATCCTCTGCTATCCCCCCTCCCCTCCCCTCTTCTCTATCTACCCCATCTACTGTAATTCATTTCTCCCCCTTGTTTTTTTTTTTCTTCCCTTTCCCCTCACTTCCTCTTGTATGTAATTTTGTATAACCCTAAGGGTCTCCTTCCATTTACATGCAATTTCCCTTCTCTTTCCCTTTCCCTCCCACCTCTCATCCCTGTTTAATGTTAATCTTCTTCTCATGCTCTTC
>NW_025999945.1:7686122-7746277 GCF_001458135.2 Marmota marmota marmota
TGCTTCCTTTCTCTTGTAGCTTTTAAAATTCTCTCCTTATTCTGTATGTTGGGCATCTTCATTATAATGTGTCTGGATGTGGATCTCTTATGATTTTGCACGTTCGGCGTCCTGTAGGCTTCTAGGATTTGGGATTCTGTCTCATTCTTCAAGTCTGGGAAGTTTTCTCATATTATTTCGTTGAACAGATTGCTCATTCCTTTGGTTTGGACCTCTATACTTTCCTGTATCCCAATGACTCTTAAGTTTGGTTTCTTTATGTTATCCCATATTTCTTGGATGTTCTGCTCATGGTTTCTTAAGAGTCTCGCTGAGCTGTCTATGTTTTTTCAAGTTGAAATACTTTGTCTTCATTGTCTGATGTTCTATCTTCTAAGTGTTCTACTCTGATGGTAGTATTCTCATTTGAGTTTTTAAGTTGGTTTATTGCTTCCTGCATTTCTAGGATTTCTGTTTGTTTGTTTTTTATAATCTCTATCTCCCTGTATAGTTGATCCTTTGCTTCTGGGATTTGTTTATGTAATTCATTGTTGAAGTGATCTTTCATTGTCTGATTTTGCTGTCTTCCTTGAGACCCCAGATCATCTGAAGCATGTAAATCCTGAGTTCTTTATCTGACATTCCATCTGCTGCAGCTATTACCTCTTCTAAAGTTGAGTTAACCTGCATTGCTTGTGGTCCTTTCTTTCCTTGTCTTTTCATACTGCCCACGTTTCTTTCTGCTTGGTGAAACTGTTGTGTTATTGAATTTTCCCCCTATATATTTATATTGCTCTTGTATAGTTGCAAAGTCTCCCTTGCAGGGGCGGGTGGCGCCTGTGCTCCTCCTCCAATTGGGGTGATCTGTCTATCACGCCGGCGGGCTGCTGGGCCCCTTCTCCAGATCGCGTGGTCTGCCTACCTTGCAGGCAATGGCTGGGCCCCTCCTCCAATAGGGGTGATCTGTCTACCACGCTGGCGGGCCGCTGGGTCTGTTCTCCAGGTTGCAGGTCTGCCTACCTTGCAGGCGCGGGCGGTGGCTGTGCCCCTCCTCCAATTGGGGTGATCTTTCAACTAGGCTGGGGGTCCGCTGGGCCCCTTCTCTGGGACGCGCGGTCTGCCTACCTTGCGGGCGGTAGCTGGGCCCTTCCTCCAATTGGGGTGATGTGTCTACCACGCCGGCGGGCTGCTGGGCCTCTTCTGCTGTTTGGTCGCATGTCTTAGAAGATTCTTAATCCCAAATTTTTATTGAATTTCATCTTTTTAATGATTTAGAAAGCATTTCATTATAGTCTGAATATTAACACTTAACTTTATGGCTCTTTAAATGTACCAGTTAAACTTTGGGTTAATAGAAAGCTAAATAACAGAAGAACTCAGTTTGGGGCATTTTAAGTTCTCCGTGTCAGAAGGAGCCAAATGGAGCTGTCCTTTGAAATGAAAAGTTCTTATAATGGATTACTTAAATACAAATTCATTGTTTAATCAGCCACTTCTATAGGAGAGGGGGAAGAAAGGAGCAATACATAAGAAAAAGTAACCTAATCTAGCTTTATTTTGAGGAGAGTGTCTATTACTGAGATTCTTATGTATCTTTTCAAAATATTATTTACCTAGTCCTTCCCTTCATTCTTCCCTCTGTCTCCTTTCCTTCCCATCTGATGCCTTGCTTTTTTCACCTTACAGTGTAATCTTGGAGATTGTTCCATAAAATCAATTAGAGATGAACTTTTTTCCCTATAAAAAGTTGGTATGTTCTATCATATAAAGGGATCATAATTATTTAAGTAAAACTGAGGGGTGTTTAATTGTGTCTAGTCTTTTGTGATTGATGTTGCAATGACTATCCTTGCACTATTGTCCTTAGTCTTTGTATAGACTAAGGATAGAATGTTTCAGGAGTCCCATGGAGTACATTCCTCTAAGTGAAATTGCTAGTGTATGCATTTAAAATTTTGATAGCTATTGCTAAATTGCTTTTCAAGACCTTTTACTGGTTTGAAACCCTGTGTGTGTCTGTTTATTCATTTTCATATCAGCACTATATTATTGCACTTTTTGATCTTTACCAGTCTGGTAGTTAGAAAATGATGACTATAACTTGAACTTGTCTTAGTTATTATTCAGAGCTTTTCTTCATCTATTCCTAAATTTTCAATGACTCTTTTATGAGTTGGACAGCTGGAGCAGTAGGGATGGGGCAAATTATTTATGAGCCAAGTGTTTCTGCCAAAACAGCATTGCTTCCCAGGCTTACTAAGTTACCATGACTGTCTTAGAGCCAGGCAGCCTCTGATCATTACTTGCTTCCTAAAGCCCTTGGGTGGGGGTAGGAGTGACCACAGTGGGAATTCTGTCGAAGGACAATATGTGCTATCCCTGTCAATGATGAAGGTTGGTACCAATCCTGTAGGGGATTACTACCCTCTCTTGACCCCCCTTCCATACTTCACCATTTTTCCTGGTGTGTGCCACTGATATTGGTTTGCTAACATAACTACGCAGGCTGTTTAAATTTGTTCATCAAGCCTGTACACATTGGCACTGTCAACAAGGATTATTTTTAATACAGTGCAAGACAACAATTCATTTTATCTCTATAAATCAAGTAATGGCAAAAATCAAAGCCAGATAGGAATCTTTGAGCAGTATGCTCTGGCTTGCATTCTATCCAAGCAGCTCTGTTGCCCAGCTTTACTTTCCTTCCCTGATTTTCCACTTATCCTGATTTCTTTATCTGCTTAGTTTTTAATTTAGTATGTCGTTTTTATTTTTGAAGAAAATGCAGACTATTAATCAATAATAGCAAAAATTAGATCAAATGAAAGGGAAATTAAAAGTTAAAAAATACATTCATTGTTATTTGATTTGTAACAGCTCTGCTTCTACCATTTATATCAACTGTTTCTATTATTTGAACAAAATGCTATCAGTAGTTCCATGTTATGTTTCTTTAGCCACTAAATAGACTGATTGGAGCGATAGGCTTGGGACAATTCCTAATAAAAAGGACAATTCCTCAATAAATAGTTTGTGGAACAAATGTACCATGTATACATTCCTTTTGACTTACTGCTTATTTGGATTTCAAAACAATTTCTTCTTTCTGGAACAATCTGAAGTAATTCCTTAGATATTGAGCTTCAATAACCCATCCCTTTGTAGAAGACCATCTGAATTAGACAGTCCCCAGGCCTTGTCTTTTGAGGAACGTCTATAGACATGTCTCTCAGCTTCAGCTGGGTCACAGTTAAACCATTCAAACCAAACCTGAGGGAATGGCTAAAAATCGGCTTTGTAATGGGGTAAGATGTATTTCAACACAAACAACAATAACAAGCATAGAGGGATCCATACCTATCCATGTTTCTTTTTATTCAGGTCTGACCATATCTTATTTTTTCTTGTACACATTTTTCATTTTGCCTTACTTGTTTTTTTCTTCTTAATAGGTTGCTTGCACTCATTTGGATGTGGATTTAGTCTGCATAACTGTAACAGAAAAACTACCATTTTACTTCAAAAGACCTCCTATTAACGTGGTAAGTGTTACCCTTTCCATTGTATGTTTGAGTCTGTAGAAACTTACATTAGCATATTGGAAAGGAATAGAAGAAATCAACATTCTTAGAGGGAAAAATAAAAACTAGGTAAGAAAAAACAGTTTTAGAGAAGATGATTTTATTTTTGCAAGCTAAAATAAAAAGTATCAAGATGTTTTTGAAAAGTCTTAGAAATTAAAATTTATGAACAATGTTTTTTAAGAGGGTAACTACTAATAATGGGTGCTTATATCCTGAACATTGAATATTAAGGAGACAGAACAGTCAAGAAAGATAGGAAAAGTAAATAATAATAATGATAATACACAGAGAGTCCTTGAGATACTAGCAAACTCAAAAGGAGTAAGGAGCAAGGCATGGAATCACCTGGGCATTAATTATGCAAAATTATAATCTGCATTGAAGCATACTAGCTCACACAAGAGCCCAGGGTTACTTTTATAATAACAGTGTGGCCACATGTTCAAAATACTTGGAACTCAGAAGAAGTAAAAGACCTCCACAACGAAAATTACAGAACTAAAAAACAAAACTAAGGAAATTGAAGAAGACCTTAGAAGATGGAAAGATCTTGCATGTTCTTAGATAGGCAGAGTTCATATTGTCAAAATGGCCATACTATCAAAACTGTTATATAGATTTAATGCGATTCCAATTAAAAGCCCAATGTCATTCTTTGTAGAACTTGAAAAAGCAATCATGAAATTCATTTGGAAATATAAGAGACCCAGAATAGCGAAAGCAATCCTTAGCAAGAAAAGTTAAGCAGGAGACATCACAATACCAGACCTTAAACTATACTACAGAGCAATAGGAACAAAAACAGCATGGTATTGGCACCAAAATATTCTTCCCTGTTGCTACAGAATTTTCTTTTTCACCCATCTACATAATTTTTTCTTGTTTTCCTTTACCTTTCATCTGATATCTGTCACACTGCTCTCTAAAGTCTCAGTCCCCTTCCATTTCCATTCTAAAGGTGACATTATTTCATACTAGTAACTATTTGATAGTTATGAGGTCAACAAATATGTTAACTATTTGCTTTGGGAGCAAGATCTTAGGAATAGTATTTTAGAACAATGGCTTCTAAAACTCAATCTTGTTCTCAAAAACTACTATCCAAGCAAAAAGTTTGGCAAATTAATCCAAATTACATACCAAAATTTTTTCAGAATTGGGATATTAATTTTTTTCAAAGTGGTTAATTCCTTATTCTTTTGTCTCTTTAGAATCATTACTCCTGGATTGTTGTTTTTTTGTTTTGGTTTTGGTTTGGTTTTGACTTTTTTGTTTTTTATTTTGTTGGGATAGAACAAAATAAATTTGGGAAAGAACCTAGGAGTGTTTCACCCCTGAGCTACATTCCCAGCCCATTTTATTGATTTTGAAACAGGGTCTCACTAAATTACCCAGGCTCGTCTCAGCCTCCCAAATCACTTGGTTTATAAGCATGTGCAATCACATCCCGCTTACTTGCTAGATTTTTGTTTCCATTTTCTCCTAAGGAACTGATTTGATGCTGAGTATTAAGAAGAGATAAGGATGGGAAAAAATGGATATGTTTGACATAGAAAAATTTAACTTGACTTATTTACTACCCCTGAAAATATGCTGCTAAATACAGCTCTTTTTTGGTTAATGAAGACCTCTGAACAAGTTCAGTATTGGCTGAACCTGAATCATTGGTCTCCCCATGCCTGTACTAATACTTCTAAATAAATGAAGAAACACTTACACCTGAAACATCACATTTTGGAGTTTGAAGCTCTGTGTACTGTTGAGCTCACTTATAAAATATGGGATAATGAAAACTAGTAAGAGGTCATTTAACTTTTCAGTCACAGGGTTAAGGCTGTTTTCATTGGTTGTCTATAAAGTAAGACCTCTGATGTGTGCCCCAAGTAGTTATGATAAAAGCCACAAATTAATACAGTACCCAAGTTTAGGACAGTAAGTCTTGTTGGCCTCATGTATTTTTTTCTCTCCAGAAGTAGCAATCTGTCTTTAGAAGTTTGCCTTAGCTTTTTACCAGCTTCAGTCTGCCAACCCATTCCTACACAAATAGCATCTCCAGAGTTAGGCATTGCAGCCACTCTGCAAATTATTATTGAACTACAACTTTTTCACCTTTTTCTTCACCTTAATGAACTAGGAAGGCCATCTTCTAGGTGGCTCTGCCTGAATAAGTTCACACATGATACCATGTGTTGGTTGGGAGGAGACAGTGGCATGTGATGCTGAGGCCAAGTCCATGGAGAGGACAGCAATGCACAGCGCATAATTCCTCATGTTCCATGACAATGGTAAGATTGCCAGTGCTGATTTTGGTGAGGACTTGTAATTGAATTTCTTATGAACTCGCCTTCAATTTAAACCAGATTGCAAGCTTCTAGAGCATACCAGCTGTGCATAGGCCTTTTTTTAACTACTCCCAATATCTTGCCTAAAAGTCTTTCTTGAAATTTGCTCCTTGAATTGGAATATTTCTAACTTGATGTATCTGGGTTCAGCTTGGGAATCTGGCCTAAGTGGCTGTCAGTGTTGAGCAGGAAGTATATGCATTGAGGAATTGGGGCATAGAAGCAACACGACCAGGAATGTGGCACTTGATGCAAAAGCACCAGGACATCCCAGCCCTTCCCCATTCCATCTGGAGGTGCAGGAAAGCTGCTATTGTGTGATGGGTATTTTTGGCATAATTCCCACATTTTTCAACTTAAGAATTCTTCAAGTAAAAAATTTGACGGGAGCGATGTGCAATATTTAACACAGTGTCTGCTTTAAAAAAAGTCTTGTGAACATATTACATATGTTGTTTAATAAAAACTAGATTATGGAGTGGAAAGAAAGGCTTGCATAAGATTATTTTTAGTTTTCATCTAGTATAGAAGTAGACTGTGGTATGAGTTGGTCAAGTAGCAGAAAAGTCCCTATTCTTTATTCACTTAAAAGAGAAAACTAAACACACAGGTATCCAGTTGATTGTCCAGGGCAAATAATAGTTGTTGCATAGGTGTGTGTTTATCATTTGCAATATCTTGTCTAATGTTGGTACGGAACTATTGGAGATATACTCATTGTGAAACCATCATTTAGTGCATATGGGTAATAGTTCAGTGTTAATTCTTGGTCCTTCCATGTTCGCATGGCTTTGAGGATAAATTTGTCTTTGGCCATGAGAAGTTGATAGGTTAGCTTTATAAGGATCACTTTATTCAGCACATAAGAAAACAACACAGATCTAAATTGGTGTCCTTTTCTTTAGTGATAGTGAAAAGCGGGAGTATTAAGATAGGTAATTCATTAGACTTACCTTTAGGCCAAAAGCCATGTGAGAATTATCAGCTCAGAAAATTGAGATTAGGGACTAGGAGCTGGAGCACCCAGCGTTTATACCAAAATGCTCCATTTGTGCACTTGACTCAACAGCACTAGGTCTTTTTGTCATCTTCACCATGTGCTTAGGGCACCATAATATCAGTTGTGCAGATTTCTACAAAATCTTCTACAAACCTCTTCTGGAATTTTTAGTTAATTTATATGGCTATCTCAGCTCTACTATGTGATAGATATATTTCCAAAAAATTGGATTCGACTGCTTTTTGTGGATTATCAAGTGACTTCCTCAGCATTTTATAGCAAAAGCATTTTCACACCTGTTGTGGCCCAGTAGCTTTGAAGTGGGGTGGATGTTCATTATCTCCATATGCAGGTAATGAAATTGAGCCTCAGGTAGTTTGTGACTCATGGTTAAATGTTTCTCTCAAAGAGTTGGCTAGGGATTTTTATTGTTTTGATTCCAAATCTGTCATTCTGAAATGCTATGTAAAGTTATTTTACATCTGAACTCTTTGTTAAACACAGAATAATTTCATATTTTAAAACATGATCTTTAGGCCTCCTGGTACTTACCACAGGCTGTGTTCTTACACTGACAATATAGAAAGAGGAGGTGGAGTAAGCATACCGCATGTACACGCAGCCCAGGCCCTGTGCCTGGTCTGCAGTATGAATGGGGAAACATGGAATTGAAGAGAGAGAGAGAAAAAAAAAAAAATGATCTTTATTCATTTGTGTTTTGAGAAGGATTTTTTTTTTAAGCACCACGTACCTTTACCTTTGCTCTGTCTTTTTGTTTTTTAATGTTATTGCCATTAACGGTGACTTCAAGTTATCTTTAATTACTTTAGAAATTTTTTTAAAAAAGAAAAAGAATAAACAATACAAAAAATGGATTAAAAATGTTAAAAGACATTTCATAGGAGAGGAAATACAAATTGTCCTTTAAACACAAGAAAAGTAGCCTAAGGTTTGTGGATGTAATTCAGTGATAGAATGCTTGCTTGGCATTTAGGGTCTCTGGGTTTGATTCCCAGTACCACCAAAACAAAAAGAAAGAGAAAAAGGAAGAAAAGATATTTAAATTCACTATAAGACAAATTCATATTAAAATCTGCCTATACACTGTCGTAATGCTTTGGGAAAATAGGCATTCTCATACTTTGTTTGTAATAGTGTAAATCAGAACAGTTCCTGAGGGGAGTGGGTAATTTGGCAACTATTAAAATCACAAATAAACTACCCTCTAACCTAGTATATTAGTTTCCTAGATCTTCTATAACTGAGTACCACAAACTCAAGTGGTTTAAAGCAGCAGAAATTTAAGAGCTGAATATGGCTTAATGATAAGAGTACTTGCCTAGCAAGTACTTGCCTTCTCAAGCCCCTGGTTTGATCCCTGGTGCCACCAAAAAAAAAAAAAAAAAANTTATCTAATAATACTCTGTCTACTAATCCTGTAAAGCATAAGTTATTCTGTTTTGTTCATTGCTATATGCTCAGAACTAAAAGCCTACCAAGTGTACAATGTGTATTTCATAAATGAACAAATACAACAGCAACTATAACCCATTTTTGTTACCGTAGTTCTTGATCATTCATTGTATATCTTTTTTTTTTTTCAACTTTGGTTCTTTTCTTTGTTGTTATATAATCCAAACTATGTAACATGTGATTAAAAAAAAAAACTAAAAATTTTTGCTTGATTAGCTTAAACTATTCCGGTTCTATGCAGCCTGGTATAAAGAAGTATTAATAGATGAATGGTTTGATCATTTTTCATAACTCATTTCCCTAGTGTAAGGCAATTGTAAATATGGAAAAGATATGGATTCTAAAAAAAATACAAAGAAGGAGAACAAAAGAGCTAGAACTAGATTGGGTCATAGAGACAAAACAGAGACAGAGGGAGATAGATTGGTACAGGGAGAGAGAGTCTTGCTTATGCTAATAAGATTGCCACTAATGGGCTTTTTAATACAAAATGCCCCACAGTACTAGACACAGTTCATCATAAGCTAATGAAAGAGGTGCTTTAATTAGGAGGATAACAAGTGATTCAGAGGGTGAGAGAAAAGGGAAGAATTCCAAACCCTCCCAGCTCTACCCAGAGTGACTGCTGGCAAGAGAAACAGGCTTGTGGGATAGGAGAGAGCAAAGAAGCTGCATGACATTGCAATAGCTGGAAACGCAAGGAGGGACAGTGTCCTCCGCAAGCGGCACACCCCAGAGTTAAAACATCTCAGGCCAGCCTAGGCCTCCTCTAGAAGATATAATAATAAGCCAACTAAGTTTTCTTCATTTGTCAGAAGAAAATAAAATTATCTCAATTTTGGAAGGAATCACTAACATCATCTCACATTTATTGTTCACATTATTGGTTTTATCTTAAAATCTGTAATAATTTCTTGACATCGCTTAGAGAATCAACAGTCTATCATTTGAAATAAGAGGAAAAGAATTCCAGCTCCTAAAGAAATCTTGCCAACCATTTGACTATCAGGACATTGATTACTAGAAAAAATTGTGCTTGCTTAGAATGAATAGTTAGAAAATGGGATGTAAATATCACATGTGACTAAAAAAAAAAAATCAATGAAATAGCGTATCTCCCAAGGCTCCTTTCTTTTTCATTCTGTCGTTACTCACACTTTCTTTTCCTGGAGATCCTGGAGACAGAGGCATTGATTTTCATCTGCATCTTTGATTTTCCTTTTGGAAAACAAAGGTCACTATAGAATTTAGTAGTGCATCTCTAGAAATACAGTGGATGAAGATCACTAGCCTGAGCTACTCGCTGTGATTCATGACTTGGAGACTGTCCCTGAGTTAAAATAAGGTAAATAAAGAAAGTGAGAATAAACACTTTAAAATGTTTGCAGCAATTTGGCAGTATAATTTTTTTTCTTTTTGGTCTGTCAAATCTGATAGTAAAAATTGAGACTTGTTTTATAAATTTTTTATTTCATTTTTATTAATTTTTTGCATAAGAACTGTATTAGTACTTGTCTATGTTTTGGTTAGAAATATATATATATATATATATATATATAATGTTTATTTAATCATTAGCACATATTGATTGTACAAATTAATCTTTTTTATGTGATGTTTCCATACATGCACATAACATAGTTTGATTATAACCACCCTCCTTATTCTTCCCCTCTTATTATCCTTGCCCTTCCCCACATGTTCATCTTCTTGTAAGGATACCAGTCCTGTAGGATTAGGAGCCTTCCTTCCTTCTTACAGTATGACCTCATCTTAATTATATTTGCAATGACCCTATTTTCAAATAAGATATATTTGTTATGGTTGGGGACACAATTTATAATATCCAGCAAACCCACATTAGTGTTTATTCTACAAGTAGTTGATACAACCCAAATCTATCAGTAGAGGGTTGGTTAAACATTATATATGCTATATCTTTACAATGTAATACTCTGCTGCTATAAAGAGAATAAAGAGGTTGTGACCTGACATGGTAAAGCTTTCAGGACAAAGCTATCTTTAAGGTAAGAAAAAGAAAAATAATACATGTTCATAATTGCTTATGTTTGTGTGATGAAACTGGAAGAAGACAAGAAGTTAATAAAAGTGGTCACGGGAGGTGAAGATGGGGCAGATAAGAGCAGAGATGCACATAAGACTATTGTTTTCTTATTTTTATTTAATATGCGGCTCTTGTGAACAAATATGTATTGTCATCCATTTGAATTCAATTAAAAAACTATTTTTTTAGGAAATTGACAGAATATTGTCCTAGTAATCAACTCCCTGTTTTCTTCTCTTCTTTGTCTACAGCTTTGCTTAAGTTTTTATACTTGAATATTATGGCCATTTTCTCTTAATTCAAGTATTACACACCTGCCTTTGGTAGCATCTTTATGACTATTATTCTCATTAGTAAAGAAATCTAAGCATCGCCTATTGCAGAACCTTTGGTCAGATATGGGAACAAAAGCCAATCAAGCAAGCACTGCCATTCTTTATGAAGAGGCTATTATGAACAATCATTTGATGAGTATACAGTGATTTACATTAAAATGGTCTTAGAAACAGGAGTGCAGGTAATGAGTCTAAATTTTATTCATCTAAAGATTTTAAATAAGGTGTTATGAGAGAAATGTGCACAACCTTCAATGGCACATTATCTTTTATTTTTCTTTCTCAAGAGTATTCTTGCCAGTTTTAAAGTGAATTTGATTAATGTACCAAGATTAATATCATAACTTTTTTTAAAGAATTAAGCTGATAATTTTATCTTTATTTTTGTCTCCTCTACCTCACAATGAGTTTTTAATGTGCTCTGATCCCCGCAAGGGTTTAGAAATTTAGGTTCAGTCAATTAGGAATATTTGGGGATCTGATCATCCAGCTCTAAATCTTTCACTTATCCTCTTTATTCTACTGCTTTGTGTTTTAGTCCCTAAACTAGAGGAATGAGGAAAGGAAGTAGATTCCTTAGACTAGCTAGTAGTTTTGGTAAAAGAAATAGCAAAGGAGATGATAATATGACTAAAAGAGATGTTTTTAATTTATCTGTGAATTTTAGGTAGCCAAGTTCACCCTTGTTCCTAGTCATTGTCATGACCTCTTTTCCATAAACTACTGTTTATTCACTCAAAATATAAATATATTGCTATTTGGATAAAAGGCAATTGGGTGTTACAAAGAGGTGTTGTGACACCAGCTCTGAGTTTATAAATTAGGCAGGGATAAGGAGGTATAGATTTAATTATGGTACCAAGAGTGTCATAACAAATGTCATTCCTAGAAATAATCAACACAAGCCAAAGATTTAGAGGTGGGGGAAATTTTTCAAAAATAAAGGGAGAGAGAAAAGTCGCAGTTTAGAAAATAGTATTTAAATTCCAACTAAAGTAATACCAGATATGTAGGAAAATATAAAATTTGAGAGCCATAGGCCCAGGGAAAAGGGAAGATTTGGGGTTGGAAAGAAGGTAATCTTTGTTCAGGAAGGAAATGTAGAAGGGACCCTCAGTGTGCACCAGAGGTAAATCAAGGTGGACTGCCAGTTCTGAAGACAAGTTTCTTCATTCCCTGTAAACACTCAAGGGTAGACTTCAGCAGCCTCACCTGGACGAGTTCCAACTCATCCTCTGGGTAATATAAGCTCATTTACCAGCCACAGACTTGGACTGTCCTGCCCAGACCATGCCTACCACCCTTCCTTATTCATTCCAAACAACACCACAGCCTGTGTGACTTTTGTAACTGAGAGTCAAAAAATCCTTTAGACATTTCCCCTTGCTGATAGGATTAATCTTTGTCACCATATATTATTAAGGCCTATACAAGTTGGCCCTTCCCATCCTCTTTAGCCTCAACTCTCACCACAAGGTTTCTTTCCCCTCCTCCTTTCTTCTCCACCCTCAGGCCTTCCATTTTGTTTTTTGTTTGTGTTTGTTTTTGTTTGACAGGTCTAATGGTTGAACACAGGCAACTGCTTTACCACTGAGCTATATCCCCAATCCCCTACATGTCACTGTGCTCCAACCCTACTTTTCTTCTCTCAAAAATGTTCCTTCTGCTATGATTTACTTAATTTCTCCATACCCACTTTCAGACTCTTCCTTAATAATATGTATTACAGCTGAAGTTTTAGATCTTTGTATATTTGATGGTCTCCGCCTCTAAACTATAAGCTCCTAGAAGGGAGCTTTTATACATAGTGGGCTTAAAACATCTGTTGTGAATGGATGAGTCACTCACCTGGGAAGCTCAATAGCATTGAAATTCATTTCAATCCCATTTCCATCCCTTCCAGGCTTTCTTACCTATAAGTCCCTATGTATTAAAAATACACTAAATGAGAGAACTTTTTTTTTTCCTGTGAAAAAAGCCATGCTTGTATGGAGAGCTGGGTAAAATCCTCAAGGTCCCAGCTTCTTCCATCTTTTTTTTTTTTTTTCTTTTTTCTGGGATAAGCCAGCAATCTGAGAAATGAGCATCTCTGCCATAGTGTTCTATAAAGGTGTTATAAGCGTTAAATATATACATAGCATTCCTTTAGTACAGTGCTTGGCACATAGTCATCCCTCAGTGAACCATGACTATTATTCTCTCATTCCACTTAGTTTATAATAAATGACTTACCAGAAAGGCTTTACCATTCTGTAGGTGTTCCTGAAATCTTCGTTTGTCTCTTTATTCCTTTCTTCATTCTTAAGCCAAAGTACTTGTTTTTTGTTTGTTTTGTTTTTTACTATGTTTGCACTTAATTTACCCTATATTTAGGGAAACACATCTTTTTTTTTCCTTTCCATAGTTCATGGAGTGGCTCTTCTGCCATCCTACTGGGACTTTGCTTTCCTTAGCCTCTTCATAATTCCTGTTTATATATAAAGTCAGCTTCCCCACAGCTAAGATAAACTCTGTGGATCAAATTCAATGCAGAGCTGTTTTCTTCTTGTTGGTGTTGCCATTTGGGTGCATATCTGCCTTTGTTTAAGGCTATACCTTGATGTGTAGCGATGGAGTGGAGACTTAAGTGAAAAATTAAATAAGACAGTGTGTGTTCATCCTAGACAGTTTCTTTTCTTTATTTCCTGTGAAGGCAATTGACCGAGGCCTGGGCTTTGAACTTGTCTATAGTCCTGCCATCAAAGACTCCACAATGAGAAGGTACACAATTTCCAATGCCCTCAATTTGATGCAGATCTGCAAAGGAAAGGTATGGTTCCATAAATTTTAGAATTTAGAACATTTAGAATGTTTTAGATGTGAATCTGACAGTTTATTATTAATACCCTGAAATTGTCAAACTGATTCCCTTTTCCTAAAGCAGGAAATTCTCAAGGCACAGGCATAAATTCTTCAATTTCAATGAGCTCTGCAAGTTTTAAGGGAAAGAAAAATATCAACAGAACAATAGCAAAAGGGAGGGGAAAGATGTGTTGAAAGCCTTTATCTTTTGATAAGGAATTTGCAATTTACCACTATGAAAAGAGTAGTCTAGATAACAGTTGATTTGTTATCAGTGAGTTGAATTAAGGGTATATGACCTTTTCAACTAGTTTTTTAAACTTAATTCATGTCTACTAAGATTTGTTTAGAAAGCCTGTTCTGTATCTTTTTATAGGCTGCCTTTAGTTTGACATGAGGTCTTTCATTTTTCACTTTAATTGTTTAACTTATCATTAGAAGAAGTTGGTTTTTGAGCCTTAAATGTTAAAATATGGTTACTGGTTGTTTATAAGACATTTCGGTGATTTTTTTTTATTATTTTATCTAAGATTAATAGTGAGTACTTTCTGTTTTGTAGAATATAATTATATCCAGTGCTGCAGAAAGGGTAAGTCTAGCATGAAGTACTTTGTTTTTGCTCTTCCAGTTAGAAAACTTTGTTGGATTTCTATGGGAGAAATTAAAATAGTAATATAATGAGTTTCATGTTTTCTCTTTTAACTGTGCATTTGCTCATAATAATTGCTGAAAGGTAAAATTTATCCCCATTCATTCTGGGCTTCAAGTTTTGTTTATATAGTTTTCCTTTATACTGTTACAAATGCTTTTAAAGGTTTGTTTATATTTTCATAAACCTAAGAAACCCATCAAAACTATGAGGATCTAAATGTATGTAATTGATTTGTTTTTGGATACTTAGGCATCCTATTAATTCACTGCAAATAAAGCCATTGAAATGGTATTAAATAACTTCTCATATCAATTTTTCGTTCATTTTATTTTAGCCTTTGGAAATAAGAGGACCATATGATGTGGCAAACTTGTATCCTTTAGTTTGACATGAGATTTCCCGTTTTTAACTTTAATTATTTTACCTTATCATGAAAATAAGTTGGTATTTTAGCTGTAAATATTAAAATGTGATTATTTGTTATTTGGGTTATTGGACTCTTCAGTTTTTTTTTTAATTAGTCTAATATTAATATTAATCACTTTCTATTGAAATGTTCTTTTAAGAAATTTAGAATTTGAAGTGGTACTAGAGTGTAATACGATTTTTTTCTCAACCTCTTACTGTAAGCTTACCAATTAATGTCTTCAGAAATTTTCTCTTGTTATAGAGAGCTTCATCCTTCTATTTTGTTTTCATATTTGGATTAATCATCAGATAGAAAATGAGAAAAGAGTTAAATAAGTCTCTTCTCAGATGCATGTTCCAGTTGGGGTAAGAACTACTGTAGAATTCATTAGTCTCTCTCAATGTGACAAGATGAGCTGGCATTTAGTGTCATGTTTGTGTTAGTTTCGTGTCCTTAGCTGACTATGAGTTGAGATCCTTAATGGTGCTACCAGAGGGTTGCTGTTTGGACTATCTGAAAGTGATGCTAAGGCTGCAGTGTCCACCAATTGCCGAGCAGCACTTCTCCATGGAGGTGAGCAAGTTCTTTCAATAAAAACTGAATGGTCCTGTTAGAGGCAACTCATTTTTATCAGACAGTTGAACCATTATCTACTTTTATTATCCTATCTCCAGAGTTCCTTTGAGGTCATCTTTTCTCACCTGTTTTACCCATATCCATCATTTCAGGCTGTCATTTCTGTAGTTTGCAGAATGAATATACTTCACATTACAGAAATAAATATTGAATGCTGTTTCAAGCTACATATGTGTGCTGTAGCCCACGTGATAACTTCTAATCTTTCCTCATCCCACCTCTCCAGAGGAATATGCTTTCCTTGATGAAAATTGCTATTTTAGAGAATTGGTATGTTAGAAATATATGGTAAGCTGTTTATTAGAAAAACAGAAACAGTGAATACATTTTCAAAAACCCACCTAACAAAACTTGGACTGTAACTTTTACATTTATAACAACTCAGAATGTTTCTTTTTATATTTTTGTTGTATATGTACAGACTTTATTTTTAAGTCACATTTTTTAAAGTATTTATATATATTTCTTTCTTAGCCTTAATTCCACTACTATAACCCACTAAATTTCTTGTTCATCGCATGATAAAAATTTAAATAGAAGTATAACAAAATTGTGGAAAATGAGAATAAGTTTTATTACATAATTTAAATTTTTGACCTGTGGTTTTGCTTCATTCTCTGTAATTTTTAATAGTAGTTGCTGGGGTTAAGAAGCAGTTTAAGTGGTAGCATCCAAATGAATCTTAAAGTTTAGAATGGGTTATTACATAGACTAAGTTATTTGTGATAGGAATAGCTAGGTTATTGAGGGCTTGTTTTATTTGTTTGTTTGTGTGTGTACTTTAATGATCTGATTTCCACTTGAGAAAACTGCTTATTTTATTGGCTTACCATAAATTACATGATTTTCCTTTTAACATTTTTATTTGGAGATTTTTGTATTATATAATCTTTACCTGATCATGTGAGCTCTGGGAATGATCAAATTAATTGGGATCTTTATCAAGACATTCTTGAAATTAGGGAAGAGTTGGTTCACATTTTGGTAGTACTTCCATTATTTCTGTATATTTTTAAATGAGTGCATAATGGGCTGGGAGTGGTAGTACAATAATAGAATGCTTGCCTCGCATGTGCAAGGCCCTGGATTCAATCTCTAGTACTGGGGGCAAAAAGAAGAAAAACGATTTTGGATAACTTGTGTTCAAAAATAGACTAAACAAGAAAGGGAACCGAAAGGAAAAGTAGAAAATGTGAAATTACATTTCTGCATCTGACTTAAAAGGCTTAACTACTTAACATATGATATTTAAAGTGAGGCTTTTCTAGAATCTAAACTAAAAGACTCTTTAGCTTCAGGTGGCATTACCAATGTGTTTAGGACAGGCATAGTTCATAACTGCTATTTCTGTAAAATTCTGATTATCATAAAATATAATAAATTATAATTAGATAATAAATTAAAGTTACCCTGGTTTTAGTTGACATCAGAATGAGATGGTAGTATGAGGTATCTTAAGATTATAATTCACAGTATTTAAATGAAGAGTAATCTGGATTCTGATTAATGAATAACTTAACACAATTTGTTTCTTTCAGCTCTTCTAACTATTTCAGTGGATTGTATGTTTTGGGTGGTATATACATAGCTGGATAGATAATTGATGGAAATTATAGGGGAATGCAATGATCTGTATATTTGACAGAGTCATTGAAATATTTCTCATGAAAATTTTCTCTCATTAATAGTGCTTATAAATCATATAAGAAAACATCATCACTGTAAGAAAACAAAAAGAGTAGTGGACCTTTATGAAAAAACAGACACAATATGAATACTGGTAAATGTCTATGGTTCACCTTTGAGCTAATGGTTACCCATGCTTTAATATCAGCCTTTACTAATGAGAGCCCTTGAGAATTTAGTTCTGTTGCTTACGGCCATTGAGAAAATCCAATTAATACTGAAAGACACACAAAAACTAATTGGAAAAAATGCATTCCATTCATAAATTTTAGAGATAAAGGACTATCGTTTGACTCTCCGTTTGTAGTGTGTCTTCCTGCATTAAGGAAAAAGTAGAATCTTATTTTATAGTCTGAAAAAAATCTCTTCTGTTTTGCTCTTTTAGTAGCAATGTGTTTGTAGAGAAAGTGACTTGAGTAAAATAAAGTTGATGGCCTTTGATCTCAAAAAAAAAAAAGATTACTAATTCAGCGTGGGTTACATTAGAAGAGAGAAATGATTCGGAGGAAAAGGATTCAAAGTGTCATTATATTTTCATTGATGAAAT
Source organism: Marmota marmota marmota (assembly GCF_001458135.2). NCBI lineage: Eukaryota > Metazoa > Chordata > Mammalia > Rodentia > Sciuridae > Marmota > Marmota marmota. The sequence goes on from NW_025999945.1 coordinate 7,703,672, forward strand.
CTCAGGTGGCATCTGTATCATTTTGAGTGCCACATTTAAAAAGGATGGCACTTCACTGGAGCACTTCCAGAAGATGGCTGATAAGTGCTTAAAGGGTCTAGAAACCTCATGATGAGGGAGTCATTGAAAGCAGTGCAGGAATGCTTACTTGGCAAACAATACTTTGAATATGTTGTGGTTTTCAACATTGAAAGGCTTGCCCCTGGCAATCAGAACTAGACAGATTCTAGGTTTCCAGAAAACACTGAGTAGAAATTCTGAGGAGGTTATGAGTAAAAAGTTTCAAGGGCACAGTCTTCAATGTATGAAGTGTCCTCAGCCATTGGACTGAAATGGACCTGGTAGGAACAAGGCTTTAACTCTCTTGAACAAAATAGCACACTCATCAATGATTGTTTTAGAGCTAGTTGTAGATTTTCCTTGGCAAGATGATTAAAGAAAATGCTTTGTGTAAAAGCAAATTAAAACAAAAGCTCCACACAAATAAAACTTCTTGTTGTTATAAAAATATATATATTTTTAAAAGACACTAAAAGAGCTACTTTAATTGATAGCTATAAACTGAACTTATTGTTCAGTTATTTATGTCAGCTTAATTAAGGAGAAAATATTCATGTAGTAAAAATAAAACATTTCTGAGATGGAACTAAAATAATTCTTAGTGAAATTAACAATGTTATAAAGTGCTTGTTTTCACAATTCATGTATTTTTATTTATTCAACTGTTTTTAGACTATTATCAATCATAATGATATAAATATAAATGCAACATTTTTCATTTGGTGAAATAGAAATCATTGACAGTTTTTGAGGTTTTCTCATTGTGTTGGCATTTTAATGTCCTTGAAATCAATGTTGTCTCTTTTATAAATTAAAATGTTTTTAAAACAACTGGTAGTTAGTCCTCACAAATGGAAAGGTAATGCTTAGCTCTTCTGAGCCGACTTTACTTTTATTACTTAAAATAAGAAATAATGCTTAACTGAATTCCTGTTCATCATTTATTTTTCCATTTTATCTCCTTTGTATCTAAAAGGTATCTTCTTCCTTCTTCATAATCCCTCTCCATTTCTTAAGGACAAAGTTTGTGTCTCTTCGTGACATTCTGACCTTTCCTAAGCTACCCTTCCAGCTTCATTTCCTCTACACATTCTTGCCCAGGTTATTCTTACCTCTGTCTCCTTGCTTTCTTTCCTCACCTTGTCACCACCTTTTTCTTTATTCCAAATAGTGTCACTTTTTTAGAGAAGATAGTTTATTGGTTTATCCACATGATTCTTAATGGTTTTCCCCATACCTATTGTATTTGCTCTTAATGTGTTTATTCCAGTGTATTGTAGGAAAAGCATAGTCTATTACGGATCTTTATGCCCTGTGTGTATGACATAGTGATAGTACCTGACCCATTAGTAGGTTTTAGCAGAAGTTGGCTAAATTTAAGTAGACCTCTGCTGCTAACTTGATCTGAGCATCTAAAATAATCCCTGTTGTTCTTTGCCCATTGTCACTAACACATAAAGGATCAATAACTGAATGTTTGACTGGGCACGGTGGTGCACACCTGTAATCCCAGTGGCTCAGGAGGCTGAGGCAAGAGGATCACAAGTTCAAAGTCAGCCTCAGCAACTTAGCAAGCCCCTAAGCAACTCAGTGAGACCCTGTCTCTAAATAAAATATAAAAAAGGGCTGGGGATGTGGCTCCTTGGTAAAGCACCCCTGTGTTCAATCCCTGGTACCAAAAAATAAATAAGTAAATAGAGTGTGTTTGGTTTTGTTCATTTATTCAACAAGCATTTATTGGACACTTGTTATATAATGAGGGTATAGGCGGTACAATATAATTGATTGTTCAGAGATACATTAATCCTGAGTGTGTTAAAGAGAAATGTTACATGCTATTAAATGAGGTGAGCCCACCCCCCACTATAGGAGCAATACAGTTGACTTACTGCTATATTCACTCTTGTGATTTGTTCAGCTTCTACCAAATACGCTATTTGGGTTCTGGCTGCATAATATGCTACAGACAGACCATGACCATTAAAGATAAAATCTTGGGCTGGGGTTGTGGCTCAATGGTAGAGTGCTTGCCTAGAATGTATGAGGCACTGGGTTTGATCCTCAGCACTACATTAAAAATAACAATAATAAGTAAATAAGCAAATAAAACAAAGTTATAAAAAGATAAAATCCTATTCTGAGGTTTTTACCCATGAGGTAATCCTTAGGAATAAATTAGATGTTAGTAATATATGATTTGTATATATTTAGGAAAAAGATAATGACCATAAATGGCATCAGCAGCCATAGCAGTTCACTATGGTTTTATCATTTGCTAATGCCATCAGCCAAAGTCAAAGTCATACTTGTTAAACCACTTCTCTTTAAATTGTGTCTTTCCTTCACACACTAATTTCTGTTTTATAGAAACTAGAAAAACTGCTTTTGGAATTATTTCTACAGTGAAGAAACCTCGTCCATCAGAAGAGGGTGATGATTCTCTTCCAGCTTGCAAAAAAGCTAAGTGTGAAAGCTGAAAAGAATGGACCAGTCTCTGTCAGCACTACTTTCTTCCGTTTTGTAGGTTATCATCCACAATAAAAAGAAAATTTTGCATGATTTGCTGTTTTGATTTGAAGCTAGAAACCAATGATCTTAATAATTATTTTACACTGAAGCCATTAAAACAACTAACAAAACCTAGTGACGCATTTAAAAAAAAAAAAAACAGGCCAACAGTTTAATGGATTTAGTATATTTTAAAAGAAAAACAGGCTAGTTTGTTTATCCTTTGTGTAAGTGAAAAATAATAGAGACAAAGGCCTATAATCCCAGCAGTTTGAGAGGCTGAGGAGGAGGATTGTAAGTTGAAAGCCAGCCTCAGCAACTTGGTGAGACCTTAAGCAACTTAGTATGAACCCACCTTCAAAATAAAAAATAAAAGGTCTGGGAATGTGACTCAGTAGTTAAGTTCAGTAAGTTCAGTTCCTCTTACCAAAACAAATGTTTCAATATTTTGAGAGAGTCTAATATTAATGTTTCTTATTCATTTAAAAACTAATGCTTTTCTACTTGATATACATAGCTTATTATTTTTAATCTTATAACTCAAAAAGTGGTTATTTTGAAGACCATTACAACTTATATTAAGGGGGTGACTTTTAGTTGATCTATTTATGTATTCATTGTCAGAGTTCTTTCTAAAAGGAATTGAAGGAGAGGGAGTGTGTACATAAAATTACACTTGACCTCTTCCATTTCTTTTTTCTTACCTTTGTGATGTATGTGAAAAAGATCCCTTCCCTTTAATTGGAAACCCCTGAAAAAGTAATAAGTGATTTTCCTCATGGCTGTATTTAAGATATCAAAGCATTTGACTCAAAACACTTCAGAAACAATTTTTTAAAAATAATAGAATCATGATGTTAAGTAGAAGTAGCCTTTCTTTTAAATATATGCACTTATGCTATATTGATATAAGGACCCTAAAACCTAATGGAGTAAGTACAGCAAGAAGTCTAACTGAATTTAAAAAAAAAAAAAATCAATGAGAAAAAAACACCAGTTTAAGAATCAAAGTTAATATTTAAAAGAGAAAGCCTTATACTAATCTCACAAATGTAAATGCCCAAATAAAATTTTAGTAGAAAGAAACCATCGAAACAACATGACCCTGTCAGAGTTATTCCAGGAATTCAAGGACAGTTCAGTTCTGAATGTTAGGATATTTCAGTTCTTTCTAATGCAATATACTACATCACATTAATAAATCAAATGAGAAAACTATATTAGCCAAATGAAAAGACTTAAAATCTTTAATACCAAAAAGGCATTTGATAAAATGTAAAATCCACTCAATTTATAAATAGCAATGACAATCCTCGGTAAAATACAAGTTGAAGAATATTGCACAAGTACACATGTGTTTATACATACACACTTGCATTTATATTAAGCATGGTGGTTCTAAAATTAAAGTATCAACTGATACCCACTTGGCCAATTTGATGTACTAGGATACCTATTGCCTCTGTAACTGATGGCTGCTGCTGCATCCATACACCCCCTCTGCCCCTTCTTTGCCCGTTTGCTTCTACCTTTACCCCACATGAATTCACCAAAAGTCAGCTGTCTATTTATGCCAATTGTGTTTAATATTGTAAATTATGCAAGTTAATTCAAAAACTATGATAGTTGATCAACTGTGAAAGTCATAGAAAGAATCCCCATCTAAACTGATTCTTTGGAAAGACTTGGGAAAGATGAATAATGAAAAAGAACTGTCAGTTCTCTGCTTCTCCCCATTCAACAAGACAACTGCATCTTGTATAGTGCCAGCCACCACCTTGATATAATGGTGAAGGTCATAGTAACTGGATATGACCATATTGAGTGCTGGTTACTTGAGCTAATTTTAACTCTAACAAAGTGAATGTTATTTATTGAGGGCCACAACCAAGTCAAGATGGCGCCTGGCAGTTTGCCAGGAGGAGTGGTTTGTGAAGTAACGCCAGCGAGCCATTAAGATGATAAGTATTCCTTAATGACTGACTGCTGTATCTAGATGATGTTAATTAAGTTAAGCTGTGTGTAATTAGTTAGGTATATATACCTCTGCTGTCCCGTAATAAAGCGGCACCTGCTGTTTCAACCTTCACAAGTTGCTTGTCAGCCCCCCCCCCAGTTATTTTGCTCAGCCAGACTGCAGCAGTTATTGCCATCAGTGACCCCCTCATTGACCTCAACTACATGGTTTACATGTTCTATGATTCCATTCACTCTCAAGGCTAAGAATAAGAAGTATGTTATCAATGGGAAACCCATATCCACCTTCCAGAAGAGATAACATGCTAACATTAAATAGGTTGATGCTGGTGGTAAATATGTAGTGGAATTTTCACAGTCTTTACCTTGTAGAAGGCCGAAGTTCAATTGAAGAGTGAGCCAAAAGGGTCAGCATCTCTGTGCCCCTTCTGATGTCCCTGTGATGAGCATAAACTTCAAGATGTATGACAGCTTCCTCAATATTTTCAGCAATGCCTCATGCACTACCATCTGCTCAGCATCCCTGGTCAAGGTCATCTATAACAATGTTAGCATCACAGATTCATGACCACAGTTCATGCCATCACTGCCACTCAGATCATGGATGGCCCCTCTGGGAAGCTGGCATGATAGGCATGGTCCTGCCAAGATTGTAGACAAGGTCATCCCTGAGCTGAATGGGAAGCTCATTAGCATAACCTTCCATGTGCCAGCTCCCAGCATATTGGTTGTAGATCTGACCTGATGTCTGGAGAAACCTGCCAAATAAGACATCTAGAAGGAAGTAAAGCAAATATCAGAGGGCCCCCTAAAGGCCATTTTAGGCTACACTGAGGATCACATTGTCCACTGCAACTAACACTGACACCTGCTCTTCCACTGTGAATGTTGGGCCTGGCACTGCCCTCAATGACCACTTTTTCAAGCTCATTTCCCGGTATGACAATGAATTTGGCTACAGGAACAGAATGATGGACCTTGTGGTCCAAGTGACCTCCAAAGAATAAGAGCTCCTTGGACCAGTAGCCTTAGCAAGAACATATGTGGAAGAAAAATCCATCAGTTGCTCCAAAGTCCCTGTCCCCACACTTGTCCCTTGATAAAATCCCCCCTTCTTGACAGTATCCATCCCATACCTCCTGAAGAAAGGTAGGGGCTAAGGGAACCTTACCTTGTCAAGTACCACCAGTAAAGTCTGGTGTACCCAAACACTCCACCAAAAGTACAAAACCAACAACAGCTATCATATTAGATATCTGCAGGACAACTTAAGATCTGAAGGTTATCCAGGAAGAATTCTGCATTCAAATTACTTCACTAAAGTCTTAAGCTCTCTAAAGGGACTAAAACTGAAGGATAACTTTGGTTCTTTTATCAGTGCATCTGTAGACTTTGACCTTTCTTTTAAAAAATTGACATGTGAGTGTACATTTAGGTATTTTAAGTTCAGAATATTTAAAGAGACATATGTCCAATTTTTTTGAAGTCCCACTTTAATCTACTTTATGAATTAACTATACTAGCTCCATTTTCACCAAATATCCTACTGAGGGTTTTCCTGTTAAAGAGGCAAAATTATTTGCAGATGTGACTATCTTGGAAAACTCAAGAGAAGCAAATTGAAAACAATTAGAAAAATAAGTGCTTCTTGGTGTATGGGCATGCATAGTATGTTTTTGCAGTGATCTCTACTTTCTATTTATAAATACATGTTTGTCCCATTATTCAGAATAGGAGGGCATGATGGATGGTCACCAGAGAGTAGCAGCAAGAGGGTTTCCTTCTAATAATCACTATTGTTAGAACATGATCACTATTCTAATAATCACTATTGTTAGAACATTGTAATTGCTACAAGAAAACAATACCTTTACTACAAGTTCAGCAGGAAGGCCAGTTATAAACTAAATTCATCAAAGCCAACAGTTTTAATTAATAACCTGTTATATAATTATAAAAGATGACCATATTCTTAAAGACATAAATTACCAAGGAATGAATGTGTTAGACTTTCCTGAAGAAAACTCTTAGTAAAAACAATAAATGAATATAGATGTTTTAGTCAGCTTTTTTGCTGTTGTGACCAAAAGGACCTGACCAGAACAATTATAGAGGAGGAAAAGTTTATTTGAGGGTTCACAGTTTCAGAGGTCTCAGTTCATAGACAGCAGGCTCCACTCCTGGGGGCTCAAGGTGAGACTGAACATCATGGTGGAAGAGTGTTGTAGAGGGAAGCAGCTCATGTGATGATTAAGAAACAAGAGAGAAAAAACTCCACTCTCCAGATACAAAATATATACCCCAGAGCCACATCCCCAATGAACATTTCCTCCATCCACACCCCACCTGCCTCCAGTTACCGTTCATTTTACCCATCAAGGATTAATTCACCAATTAGGTTAAGGTTATAACAATCATTTCTCTTCTTGCATTGTCTCACACATGAGCTTTTGGGGGCCACCTCACATCCAAACCACAACAATAGCTAGATAATAAAAGAAATTAGAGAAGGCTGCAATACCATGAAGAAAGGGTATTCTGTTTTTTTTAGTGAGACAAATTATAAATCATATTCTCTCCAATTTGAATTTAACAAAATCCAAATCAAAATGCCTATAGATGTTTTTATTTGTTTATATGTTTCAATTTGGGACTTGGCATTCTAAAAGAATATAAAGATGAAATTTTTGGAGAAAAACCTATTGAGATTTATACTGATGAATAGTGTAGCATACAATAAAACTCTAGTAATTGATATGTAAATTATGAGAGATCAGTGAAAGAGTAGGGAGTCCAGGCTCACACTCCAGTTATAAAAAGAAATGATGAATTGTTCAATATGTGATATTGAAACAATTGGTTATCTGTTCAGCAGAGCCAACACAGTGAAGTTAAATGCATAGTCAAACTACATGCATTAAAATCTAAATTTGCTGCTATTACTAGCTGTGATGTTGAGAAATTATGTAATCTTTCTGTGCCTCCCTTTATCTGTTCTCCCTACCTGTGATATCACTGCAAGGGTTAAGTAGCTTACTTTTTGTAGAAAGCTTGCTTAGACCGGGGCCTGGTATTTAGAATGTACCTACTACATATCAGTTATAATTGCATTATTTAGGAAAAAAATTGAGTTACATCTTTATCTTACAACCAGTACACATCCATAGCAAATTGAGTAAAGATTCAACCAAATTTGTAAGATACCAGAGAAAAATCTAGATAATAGGCATTTTGATTTGGATTTTGTTAAATTCAAATTGGACAGAATATGATTTATAATTTGTCTCACTAAAATAATAATAATAATAATCAGGTTGGGGCCAGGTGTGGTGGCTCACGCCTGTAATTCCAATGGCCCTGGAGGCTGAGGCAGGAGGATCACAAGTTCAAAACCAGCCCTTAATCAATTTAGCAAGACCCTGTGTCAAAAAAATTTAAAAAAGGGCTGGGGATGTGGCTCAGTAGTTAAATACCCCTGAGTTCAATCCCCAGTACCAAAAATAATAATAATAATTTTGGATTGGAATAAAATGAAGTGTGATCATCAAAGCCAGAAAACAAAAAGTTTGATGGATTTGTCTCTATAAAAATATTCCATTAGAAAAACATAACTAGTAAAGTACATTTTGAGAGATTTATCATCCTTGGCTTTTAAGAAATTATTTTTAAAAACACCTATCTTGACAAATTCTGTTAGAGTCTATCCAGATCCCTTTCCCAGGGTGTTGGCTTACCCTTTGTCAGACTGTTGTCCTAGCCTGACAGAAGTCACGTTGCCCAGGGATACCTGGGAAGGATTGCCCACCTCTGAGTTTGGCCCATGGCCAATGACCAATGCAGGGCACTACAGCCCAGACTCTGACCTCTGGGGTGCCATTTATGCTCCTAAGTATCCCAAGGGAGTAGGCTGAGGGTGGCTTTCTTCTGAAACCACATCTTTGTCTCTTCTGTCCTTCCCCATTTCCCTCATTACCTTGCAGAGCACTCAATAAATAAATCACTTGCACAAGAATTCTTATCAAGGGGACGCAACTTCATAGGAAACTAGGCAAATAAAGTTGATTTTTAAAGTGTCCAATAAACATGAAAATGCTGAACTTAACTAGACATGAGGGGAAATGAACCTATCAAAAATATCTTGGTTTTACATGTCAAGTTGAAAAGGTATTAAAAACAAGATTTATAAAACAAATATTTTCAAAATTGGTGCAGACAATAACATTGTAGAAGGGGGTATACCAACCTTATAGATACTTCTGTATATTTGTTCTTTAGAAATAACTGGTTAGGGTGTATAAATAAACATTTAAAGGGTGTCTAAAGGGTCTATAAATAAACATTCATTGAAGCAATGACTAAAATAGTGGGAAAATGAAACAATATAAATGCCCAATGACAGAATTAAATGATCCATTATACGTTGAAACAAAAGAATACCATCTATAAAGATGCCTAGAATAAACTGTCCACTTGAAAAAATTAGAAAACTGCTTTCTACCTATAAATAATGTGGGCAAATAATCAAAGGATGTCATGAAATTAAGATTATTGGTGATGTTGACTATTTTCAAAATTCATTTCTGTATTAGTTTAATACTTAATAAGTATTATTGCGTGTTCAAGATAAGAAAGGAGATTTTTCCATTGGAAAAGGAGAGGAGAGAGAAAAACAATATGATCAACATCATGCTATTTCTGCTGTTATATATAAATTTTTTAAAAATCATGACATGGAGGGGAAAAGTACAACTGGATCACACCTGAGGGAACCAACAAAATCTAAGAGTTCAAGGATGGCTTCCTGGAGAAAATACAACTAAACCAAAGGAGATGGATGAGAAGAAGTTTTGCAATATTTTGGGGTGGGTTGGGGTGGGGAGGGAGCTGTCCATAAAAACAGTAAATCAAGTGCCTGGATTCTTCAAGGAACTTAAAATTCGGTAGAGCTGATATTTCCAGTTTAACTAGGGAAATAATGAGAGATAAAAAATAGAGTTAGCAGCAGCCATATTTTAAGGATTTTATTATACATGTTAAGGAGTTTTCATTTCATCCTGGGGAAAATGTGAAGCCATGCAAGGGCTAGAAAGGAGAATGACTTGATTAGATTTGCATTTTAGAAAAATTCTTTGGTTACAATTTGAAAAAAACAGAAAGTAAGTAAGCCTGAAGGTAAATACATAAGCCTGAAGTCCAGCAGATGGAAGGAGTGTTTGAGTATTCCAGGGGAGAAGTAATGGTGGTCTAAACTAGGAGAGAGGCACCTAGGCCTGGAGGGCAGGGACAGGTTACAAAGTTCTGAAGGCTGTGTACTTACTTGGTAAGACTTGGTTGATTGAAAGGGAGCAGCTAAGAGAAAGGTCAAGAACAACTTTAGAGTATTCTCCATTGGCTAATGGGATGTGCCCTTTACAGAGAGGGAACACAAGATAAAAGATGGTGAACAAAGAGTTAGTTCAGCGGGAAGACAAGGAGCTTAAAAAAATGGACTCTGTGTGATAGAAACGTGAAATTTTTACCACTTCCATTTAACCACTTCCATTACAGATAAACAAGAGTTGGTCTTAGTTTAATGGGGTTTATTCCATGTTGTCTCTCATAACTTCTACCTCTTTATTAGTGCAAATATTTCTATGTGGCAACAGAGATCTTCAATTTTCATTAAATTTTCTCCTTTTTCCCTCCCTGCTCTTTTGGGGAGAGGGGCTTGAAGACGACACTGTAAAAATTGTATTTTATAGTAATACATCCACATTATGCTATGAGTTATCAGTAGAATCAAGAGAAATGTCATCTGTGTTATAAGTGATTTACTTGGAAAAAAATTGAAGAACAAATTAAGTCTCTCACAAGCTAGCCAAGACCCTGTGGGGAAGGCACAGAGGTGGCAAAAGGGAATTAGGAGGAAGCGAACAGAGAGCATGGAACTGCCACGAACACTCAAAAGCCTGTGGGAGATGAATTCCATGGATTGGTTTAAACCATCCTCATAACTCTATGTGTCTATGACTGAATAACTGAAGACTTTCTGGTTATAGACTGCCTATACACTCTTCCAAAATGGTAGAGGCTTACTAAGAGGTTAATTATACATGATCCTGCCTGGAATGAGCTTTGGGGGATACAATGCTTGTGTTTCACATTAGCCTTCATATATTTCTTCAAGTGCCAGACATCCCCATACCCTTGCCCTTTCCTAGCTCTTTTGCTGCCTGGAACACTATGCTTGAATAACTCCAGTTTATCTTTCATAGTCACCCTAAAGGTCACCATCTCAAAAAATTCTTTATAGAATCCCCCTCCCATCCCCACCAAATTGTATACCTGCACATCTTAGATACTCATAACACTCCATTTTTTCCCTTCATTGTACTTGCCATAAATTGATACTATATATTATTTCTAATTATTATTATTTGGTGGGAGTGCTGGAGATTGAACCCAAAAGCAATTTATCACTTAGCTAGATCCCCAGTCCCCTTATTTTATTATTGTTATTTTTATTTTGAGACAAAGTCTCAATAAGTTGCTAGGGGCTCACTGTGTTGCTGAGGCTAGCCTTGAACTTGTGGTCCTCCTGTCTCAGACCCCCACTAAGTGACTAGGATTATAGGCATGGGCTACTGTACCCAGCTAATTCTTTTTTTAATATTCATTTGCCCCAGAAAGACAGGAGACACTTTTTATCCTCAGAGGTCTTAGCACCTAACCTTAGACTTGGCAGCAATTTAGCTTCCATTGGAGGTCAAAATGTCAGTCAAAGGCCTTTGACCTTGCCAGCCCTATCCACAGCAGTGATGGTTAAAGCTCTGATGAGTTATGGGATTTAGTTGCACTCGTTGAACTTGCAGTACTTTTTCATCTCACCAGAGGTCTCTTTCTCCACACAGTTGGAGCAGAAAGAACTGCTTCCTTATGTTTACAGTTCTCAACCTTGATGCCCAGTGTGGTTGTGGGACTCCATGGCCTCATCATCTGGGATCCTGTCAGAAATACAGAATCCCAAGCCCCACCTGAGACAAATTGAATCCAAATCTGCTTTTTAACAAGATCCTCAGGGTTATCTGTACACACATTGAATACCGAGAGTGCTATTGTACAGGAAATATCCAATATGGGAAACAATGAAAAAAAAATCCACCCTCCTAAGTGGCCTTTTTTCACAAGGGACATTCCTACCATATTTACAGAAGAACTTAGAAGAAGGTTTAGAGTGAGTTTGTTTTTATTATGAATATAAAATATACCTACAACATAATAAATATTTACACATTTACAGTCTGCATTTCCTTTCATGTTTTGAGATCAAACTCAGTTCTTCATGGCCCCATAAGCCGATCCTTCTACTGCCCTTCACTTACACTCATGACGTTCTTTTGCTTTGGTACACTGTGTGACTTGGTTAAAACTGCAACAACAACCAGGCCCGGGGTGAAATGGCTGGCTTTACTGTCTTTTGTACTGAATTACTTTCATGCTCTTGTTTCCTTTCCTGTTACTACATGCCTTCCATTGCTTCACCCAAACATCAACATTAAAACTCCAGAAGAAAAGAGGGCTGCAATAATCACCCTTGTCCTTTAAAAAATACCTTAAACTATCAGCATGATTGAGGACATATAATAAGCTGGCACTTAGAACATTGTACCTTTGCATGGTTTAAGAACCATCTATGGAAAGGCTCTGACAGTGTTATGCACAAATTAAGTTTTGCCCAACAAATGATGCTCATGAAAGTCAGAATAACTGTGCCATTGAAGTCAATCAATAAATAAGCATTGAAGTCAATAAATAAATAAAAACAGTGAGTTTCACTAATATTAATTTAAATAGGTATAATATCCCTGGGGTTTCTTGAAACTTCCTTACGTATGTCTTCCTAACAAGTTGACAAACAAGCTGGATTTTATGGCTAGTTACTCTTCTTTTGGGCTATGCCTTAAAAAAAAAAAAAAATTTGAAAAAAAAGCAGTGAACAGCATACTGATGAAGAGTCTCGGTTCTCTTAGAATGTAGCTATACGAGAGCTTTTGTAGGAGTTTTCCTTGAGGCTGTCAAATATTGCTTTGGTTCCATTCTTCCAGTGTAGCACCAAATCCATTGGGGTCTTCCCAGCCTAGTCAAAAGAGAGAAGGAAAGTTGACTTGCATGTGAACAATCAGTTCCCATCCTCTGTAGGTATGCTAACAAAGTACATGTTATCAAGGTGTTTTATGGTTTCTACTATAAGGGATTTGCATTTTATATTCAAACAAGCCTTCACTGTTTCTCATAGGAATGCTTTGGGTATTTTATATTAGCTTTTTTATTTTATTTTGTTCCTGTGGGTCATTGGTAATATCCCAGGTCCTTAGACACTAAGTGACAAGAGCAACCCAAATCATTTTGAAGTTTAAAAAACAAAAGTGCCTGTATACATCTCCAATATCCTGTGGAATTAATAGCTCCAGGAAGTGGTACTATCCTTTTTGGTCCTATTGTTTTGAAAAATAGTCTGGTTTTGGTTTTTGGTTGTCTATTTTGATTCATTTGTTTTGTTTTGTTTTGCCGGATACTGGGGATTGTAGAGTACCCCTGGCGACCTCCCCAGATCTTTTTATTTTTGAGAAAGGATCTTGAGACATTGCCATATCCTCCTGCCTCAGCTTCCCCAGTCACTGGGATTACAGGTGTGCATCACTACACCCAGCAGAAAATAATTCTTGAATTGTTGTGAACTCTTGACAAATGAGCCACTGCAGCACCTCTGCTTAGCACTCAGATGCTGCTCTGTGCACCTTGGTTTAGCACTCAGGTGACTACTATTGAAAGCAGATTTTCCACAGCTTCTCAGGATTTGCACTAGGTCTTCCCAAGGAGTTCATCAACTCTTCTTGGAGTTGATGTCAATGACGTGTGAGAATAAATAATTTTTGATCAAATTTTATTCTCCCTTATACACACGCCTCAAGATATTTACAAATATTAAAACCATGTCATCTTTCAATGCTTGTCTTTAGCTATGAGAAGTCCTAAAAATTCATTCCGAAGTATGCTTTAAGCCAGAGATTGAAAATTAGAAGCTCTGAGATGCAAATCAGTCTAGAGATCTATTATGTTTTGCCCAGATTAGATTTGACTTTTTTTTTTTTAAGTTAGACTTAATTGGCAACAGTTGGACATCAAGCAATTTCCTAACTGGATTTGTGCAAAAATCAGAAGAGGTGGCAACATGGCACCTGTGATCCAGACAGTAACAATGTAAGGGGTTGGGAAAAAGCCATACTAGGCCATGTGCACAGACCCCAGGAACCACTCATTTAAGTGATTTACGTGATCTACTTGACCCTTGGGAAGTCTGATCATCTTGTCACCCAAAAACTGTGTTTTCTGCAGCTTTTTGGTGATTTCCTTGAATCTACTTTTTCTCTTTTAAAAAATTATTAAGATAAAACCAATTTTAGTATCTAGCATGAGGGAACCCTACTGGTTACATTTTCCATCCCAAATAGGCTCCATTTATCACCAATCTTTGTCCTTGTCACCAAGCCAGATATTTTCTTCTTTTTTTAAAATGATAAAATATTCCTTTCAACCTCACAATACCACAAATAAGGAGAGGAAATTATTTGCATTTAGAAAATGACTCTTTTCCTTTATTGTAAAGTAATTATCCAAAATCTTCAAAATTATTTCTCCAGTAATTTATACTCATTCCTCCTCCTGATATTTTTAAAGCCTACATTAGATGCTGTTTGCCTGAGAATTTATACCATAGAAAAAGTTGCTTACATTCCCTGCTTACTGATGAAGTTAATATGTACTTATACAAGAATTTTCAAGGCCTTAATATAGGAAATTATTTTGGGATATATACAGATAAGCCAAAATGAAGAATGGATGGGAAGTTATCTGAAAAATATAGGCTTTTCTATAAAAAAAAAAAAAAAAAAAAAAAAAAAAACTACCCGGGAAGAAAGCAGTAATGTTTCATGTGGTTATTTATAAGGAGAGAAAGACTATTCTGAATCATCCTGATTGGATATTGATTACTTTTAGTTCATTGACTCCATTGACCCCTGTGGAATTTTAGGCCATTTTTCAGGAACTAACCCAAGCGCTGCTCAGCCAGGAATGACAAAGGCAGGTTGGATTTCTTTCATGCAGGTATTTGTGTAGGTGAGCTAATTTTGACCATTTTTTTACTTTCCAGACAGAATTATTAGATACTGAAGGTATAGCAGTAGCTATGGCTCTACCTACCTCTGACCACATGACCTGAGTCTTTGCCAAAATCGACAGCATCCTTATGGAAATGAGCAGAAACACTTAAATCATCAGTGTATCCCCCAAAATAAAACCATGTGGGAATATATTTTCAAGCATTAGGAAATTCTGGGAATTAGGAGGCCTGCGAGCTCTACCCGTTGTTTGCAGTACTTACACAGTTCTTGATGTTGAGGTCTGCGCCATACATAATGAGGAGTCTGATCATCTTGTAACGATTGAGTCTCACGGCGTCGTGCAGTGGGGTGTCTCCCTCCTAGAAAGGCAGAGCCAATAGGCTAGTGATAGGTCTGAAGCCAGCAGTGGGTCCCGTCCGGGCACCCCTGCTTGCCAGAGTGATTTCAAAAAACAATCAAAGTCGGCAGCCCAGCTTTGTCCGGCTACTCACTCTGTCTTTGGCATTGAGGTCCGCCTCACAGGCGATGAGGTGCTCAGCGCACTCGTAGTGACCGGTCCTCACCGCCACGTGCAGTGCTGTACTGAGCAGCTGGAAAATTGGAAGACATGGTTGATTGGCTGGAAGTGAAGACAGAGCCTGTCCTAGACCCCAAGGCAGGTGCAAGGGGGGACATGGCTAGGGTGCCCACACAGCCCACATTGCCAGATGACCTCAGGGGAGAGGTGGGGTTGGGAAGAGGCTGGGAGGATGGCAGAGAGAAGGAGGGAGATCCGAAGGGAAAATACCTTATCTCGTGCGCTGATTTTTGCGCCTTTGTTCAGCAGCAATTTTAAGACATCCAAATTCCCCCCACGGCATGCCCAATGGATGGCTGTGGATTCAAGCTGTACCAGAAGGTAAAAGGACACAAAGATGTAAAGGAGAACCTGGTCGGGAGGATTTGTACTGGGATTCTAAGACCCAGGGGGATTCAGGTTTCCTAGGGCATCCATGAGGTACTAAGGTACTAGGTGGTCCCCAGGTCAATTCTAACTATTATAGATGAAGATTCTTACCAAGTATTGTAATTTAACTGTCTAAATATGTTCCCTGTTGTCGTTTCCTACCAGGAGAGCCTCAGAACCTCAACTGCCTTTTCTTGTGATCACTGCACATTGTTCTTTTAGTAGATTTCCTCCTCTCTGCTCTATTTGGTTTATCTCTGGACTCCAAATCCCACACTCCTGAATTTTGGTGTCACTACACGCAAACTTTATTGCTGTTTTGTTGCTTCTTTAATTCTTTTTCAACTTGTTTGGTCTTTAGATTCAGTTTTGGCCAAGTCCTTTGAATATTTGATATCCTTTTTCTACTTTACTATAACATCAAATTGAGCTGCATTTAAATAAATGAAGCCTTTTCCCAGCCCAATCTTCAGTTCATAAAATATACTGTATACTGGTCTTTGTAGAAATCACAGTGGTTGAATTATTGAGCTCTGAATAGCAGCTACTTTCCTTGGATGCGATTCATTTAGTATGCAGTCTAGCTCCAAATCTCATCGGTGGCAATTGGCATCTCTCACATAAAGTGCGCAGCTAAAAAATTCTTATACATTGCTGGCAGCCCAGGGGCCAAGAACAGGCTGCTGTGTATAATGGGAGGGCAGAGGTGTTGAAAGGCAAGTGTCAACTGTATGACTTCTCAGTAATGCTACTGACTTGATAATGACCCAACTCTTTGATGAGGTTATTGAATTCTGTTCAACAGCTTTCACTTCCTCTCTCTTCCCCAGAACACTCCCCTTCCTCAGCATGTATGGGAAATACTTTCCACATGACCTAGTCCCATCTTCCAACTTTCTTTTGTATGGAGAAATGAGCTTTTGCCTGGTTCTCTCAGATCAATTTTCAATCCAATCAGCCCAGTTTTTTAGGATAGGTTTTCTTGAGCTTCATATAGTCTACTTATTTTGGTTCATTTCCAAGCAAAGAAATATATTTACCATATCACGGAATTCAATCTGGGCTCCAGCTTCCATTAACTTCTTCACAATTGCCAAATGTCCTTCCAAGCATGCTCTGTGAAGAGCTGTCCGTTTATACTGTCAGAGATTTAAAAAAGAGATAGCGATGTATATATATATATGTTCATGATCCTTTCAGAGGTATGAAGCTGGGGACTCTGGTGGCCTAATTGAGAGAAACTTGGGTACTTCTTTATGAACAGAAAAGCCAAAAAGTTAACAATTTCAGAATTAGAATAATTATCTCACAACTATGATTGGAGCTTCCTGCCACATACATTTCTAAGTTCTCAAAGGCTTACACTGAGGGATGTGGACTTAAAACCTCAAAGCTACCTAAATACTGACATTTCCCTTTCTTGTATTTTACACTTTTCTTGTTCATGTAGCATTTTGTTATGCAGATCAATTTTCTTCTATTCAAAATTGTTGTTAGCTTGAATATCAAAAAGGATTTAGTTCATTTTCTTGAAAGAATGGGAGACTCATTTTTAATAGGATCCCCCATCTCAGTTCATGGGGTGAAAATTACAAAAGGATTAGTGATTTCTGGCAAATTGGCTTCATGTGAGTGAATTAATAGACTATTAGAGCTGGAAAAACTTTGGACAGTTTTTCACTGTAGTAGACTAGGTTTACAGATTAAGGAAACTGAGGCTTAAAGAATGCGTTTGAACTTGCTCAAAATCAAATAGCCAAGTAGGCGTAGAGCTGGAACTTGAACTCCAGTTTCCAGATTGCCTGTCTAGTATTGATGTGTTTGGCTCCAACCAAAGATGATGTTAATAATATATTTCTCCAAAAGTAACTTTTAGACCCTGCCTTGTTAAGTCTTTCCCAAGGATCTGAGAAATTAAAGACAAACTCAAAATCAGCCAGAATTATATGAATACAAAAACCAATCCATTGCACTAATCCAGAATTTTTTGGGGGGGGGCGGGGGCAACTGCACTCTCCTGTTATGCTTCTGGCAGATGTGGCAACAGCTGGGGAAACTGTTTCAGGACAAAAGACTTTGGCACCAAAGTCTCAAGGCTTCAGTAAAGCATTAGAAACACAAAATTAATGATCTGGATTTTGCAGTGCTTTGAATAAACCTTACCTCATCACAGACATCTGGATTGTTCTTGTCTGACAAGAATTTTTCTACTACTGGCAGTTTATTCTCCAGAGCAGCCTTCAGAAACCTAGGCACATCCACAGGTTCTGTCTAAAGCCAAAAAAAAAATAAAATAAAATAGCGTGAGAATCACTGTGAACTGTCTTACATTCAGTCAAACCCTCCACCAGTATTTGCTCCCCTCTACCACAACACTGGATATTAATACTTCAGAACCAAACAGTCCTTACAATGATTTCAGGTTCTGGTTCCTTCACAACTG
The DNA here is from genome assembly GCF_001458135.2 of Marmota marmota marmota. Classification (NCBI taxonomy): domain Eukaryota; kingdom Metazoa; phylum Chordata; class Mammalia; order Rodentia; family Sciuridae; genus Marmota; species Marmota marmota. The sequence goes on from NW_025999945.1 coordinate 7,721,769, forward strand.
GAACTTTAGTTTTCCTGTATTTTTTCCTTTTTTTCAGTTGAATGATTATTTCAAGGTCTTCTAAATTCTCAAGCTTTGATCTTTGTTCTAGTTTTTTCTTTTTGAGCTAAAAAAAAAGAAATCCAGGTGTCAAAAACGTGGTGAATTCTACTTGGCATGCATTCTGCTGTTGTCTAAACAAAATCTGCAAAGTCTGACACAAGAATGTGAACAGTTTGAGCAAGAAAATTTTTAAAAAAATAAATAAATAATTCTTTGACTTTGGTTTAGTAATTTCTTATTCAGGTATTTGGGGTTCTAATTTTTAGCTAATTGCCTTCATGCTTTCTTCCTTTGCTTGTAGATCAGCCCTTGACTAACTGGAGACACGATCTAGTCTCTGAGTGATGATTTCCTAATTAATGCCATAAATAAGCCTCAGATTTCTGTAGAATTTTATCATGCTCAAAAATTAAAGGTTTTTTTTCAGCCCAAAAGAATCTAATAATAAATATTAAGTTCTGAAATAATAGTGCCATTCTCTTTCAGGTGGACCACTATTCAGGGAGTACAGCAAACTGATGCACATTTTATCTGTGTTAGTAAGTAGTCAAACTTCGCTTGGCAACAGAGATTGTGTCAATACAGATAACAGATACAGTCTAACTGATCCATGGACCACAAACCACATTATTGAGAAAAAGAGGTCTCCTTTACTTGAGATTAAGTAAACAGAACACGGCATTGGAAATTCATATGACATGATTATCTCTTTAAGCCTGTTTCTCAATCAAACATGATCATAGCACATTAAATCACTGATTCAGAAACCAGCAGTCATGGGCTTTTCTAAGAATTATTTTCCCAAACCTATTCCATATATTTTGCCTCTTTAAGGATTCAAATTTGGTCCAGAAAACATCTCTGGAGTGGTTTTATTTTCTTTCTTCTTCCTTTCTTCCATGGTGCCTCTATCCCTCACCCAACGCCAACCCCACAATAATAGATTCCATGAAAGGTTCTCACCTCTGCCTCTCGCTGTTTCTCGCTTATCCACTGTTGCTCCCCCACGTTCACATGGTGGGCTGGAAGTGTCTTTAGATCTTCTTGCTTTTCCAAAGTGACAGCAGCTTCATATTCTCCATCTCTGAAATCCTCTGGAAGGAATACCCCTGCCTCCCCGTTGTTATTCTTCTTTCCTGTGACCTGCAAAGGAAGAAGACAGCATGGTCAGAAGGAGCAGTGCCCTTACTGGGGTCATTCTCCACAGAGGATGCTGCAGGAGGTTCTTGGTCCTTCCTCCCTGGTGACAGGCACCTCCATGTGGTACACTCTCAGACGGCTACAGATAACCCAGGATTACCTTCAGGTGCATGTCCACTCTCAGTTAAAGTAAGCCTCAGTGTAGGTTGAAATATTTAAATCTACTTTGAGTCCACATAATCAGATTTCTTCTAGGAGATTCACAACCCCTTCTCTGCTTATTTAAAATTCCCTAGTTTTAGGTAATTTTGATAACTCTCAGCATTGACTTGGAAATTTTCCAGTCATATATTCTTGCAAAAAAAAAAATCTCCCCTAAGGCATTTTGATAACTACCTGTGATTCCACACTATAGTAATAAAACCAAAGGAGAACATAATACATAGGAAATATGCAGAGAATTCATTACTGGCAGCTCCATTTTATTCCAATTTCACTCGATTCATCACATAAACCTACCCCTTTTTCCAAACATGACATTCTCAGAGTTCCCTTGCATTATGTCTGGAAGAAAAAGGCATCTCAACTTTCAAATTAAAACCAAGATGAGCCAGTTTTCCTTGTGTAAAAATAATGTGTCTTACATACCAGTTCCTCTACTTTCAGTACCATCATGTTGGTGGCAGTGGTCTGTGTGTCTCTCTCCTGTGGAATGAGCCCCTGGAGTTGGCCCTGCTGAGCCTCTCCACACCAGTCAGCTTAAATAGCTTGGGCAGGGTGAGATAATCTTCCAACCTTGGAACACAAGTAACACCCACCACCCCCACTAGTGGCCAACTCAGAGGCAGGTGAATTTTCATTCCAGACTCAATGTCTGGGAAGCCCGAGAGGGAGGGGATGACAAGCGCACTCTGCTGAATATGTGAATCAGGAAGAAATGTGAGAGGGCCATTCCTTTGGCAATGACCACACTGCTCAGCAATGTGAGTCATCCTATTTATCGAGAAGCCAGGGGACAGCTGTCTGTTGATATTGCACCACATCACTGCTCTTTTTCCTTCTTTGTCAGTTTTCATATGACTAACCTATCAAGAAAATGTGAATGCTCTGCATATCACACTCCCAGTAATATCTTTCTGATAACCAGAATTATCAACACTTCACTTTGGGGAAGTGTTGCCTCAGGGCATCCTATTTCTGTGGGTAAACAGCCTGAGAGGAAAGGATCCGGGTCCTGAGGGCACTTGTCTATATCTGTTTGGAATTCTCTGGAGTGATGTCTGGGGCTAAAATGGCCCCATGACATGCCACCTTACTTACCATTATTATAAGAAATTAAAAGCATTCAGTAATGCACTTTTATTTTATAGTGTCATTGGCCATAATTAGCACATGACATGTACACTGTGTTCTAAAACAGCATACTAACTGGAGCATTTTTCCTTCGAAATGGATCAGAGTGGTCCAGAGATAGATTATATGAGACCAGTTATTAGCAACAACATGACCTTGATTTGGTTATTGAGATAAACTCCTCAAATGCTGTGGGAAAGAAACCATCCATGGGAATTTGTTAGAGAGAGAGAGAGAGAGAGAGAGAGAGAGAGAGAGAGAATAAAAAGAAGAGAAAATAAAGATTTGGGCCAGGAGTGGTAGTGCACACTTATAACCCAGGCAATTTGAAAAGTCAAGGCAGGAGGATTGCAAGTTTGAGGCCAGCCTCAAACTTGAGGCTTTGTCTCAAAATAAAATAAAATAAAATAAAAATGAAAGAGACTGAGGATGTAGCTCTGTGGTAAAGCAACCCTGGGTTCAACCTCCAGTACCAGAAAATATATATATATATATGTTTGGGGCTGGGTATGTGCCTCAGTGGTAGAGTGCCTTCCTAACATTTGTTGCAATCCTAGGGTTTCAACCCCAGCACTGCCCCACCCCCGCAAAAAAGAATACGCCCCCAAACAAACAAAAAAAAAAAATTCAGACTCCCCTGACCCTACTACAGGGAATCTGGGGCCAGATATTTACAGATATTTCTAGGGATCTGTCTTTTTCAAAGCATCAGATGATTCTGGTATAAGATGTGAGACACATGGCTAGAGGGGTGATGAGCTTTGCTTTGAAGAGGGGTAAAAAAAAAAAAGATCTCTGTTTATGGTTTCTCATTTCTGAGGTATTAAATTATGAAAATTATTTAGGTTACTATCTTCAAAGCCATTTAAAATCTTACTTTTTTTTTTTGTAAAAGAAATAAGAGTGAGTAAGAGAAGGGAACTATTGGAGGAAGGCAGTGCTGATTGGGATGTTAAATAGACATCACTGTCTCCTCATACTCACCACTCAAACCAATATGGCTGCCATTCTCATCTTCCCGCATTGAAATAACCTGCCAATGGGTGACATTTCTGGAACTTTCAGAATGAGCCACTGACCTCCAAAACCAAAACACTGACAAAGAGGGACCCTACCAATAACTCCTGTATCATGTGTTCTGGTCTACTAATATTCTATCCTGTAAGGGGTAGGGGTAACTGAAAGAACTCTCCCACCCTTTTCTTTGAGGTGGGCACAGCTAACACTATTTTTCTTTGGTCTTTTGAAGTGAGAAATAGCAAAGCAAGCTTTTCCTACATTCCATTCTTACACCTTTCTTTCCTAAGCCTAATACAAACTCAGAGAAGTAAAAGAGATCTCTTTAAGGAGGGGCAGCAGGTTGTTCAGTGGCATTGGATATGGAATTTCAGAGCTGTTTGTGCCTCAAAGTTTGAGCAAGACCAGCACTCTTTGCAAAGAGGATACTGAGGCACAGCAATGTTAGGTAACTTGCAGATTTCCTGAAGCCATTTCTACCCAGATCCACTCAGGAACCACACAAAACTGATTAAAAGGCTCTCTGGTGCTCAAAGAATACAAAATGGGTCAGAAGGGCTACCAAACCCTTTTCTCCATTTCATAATTTAATTATCCCCTCAAACCTGACTGTATACAAAAGGCTCCAGAAGACTTGAAGAAAACTTTGCAGAGCAGAGCAGTTGAAGAGGGGGTGGCAACATGGGCAGAAACAGAGAGAAAGGAGCCAGCTTGGGTATATTTAGGGCCAGCAAAATCACAGCCAGGCAAACCTTTTCCACACCGATCCAGTTTGTCCTTATAAAGCATGAGGGAATATGCTTTTTGAAAAGAGATTCTACATGCCTTTAGCTCCTTAGCAACATATAAAGCAAAATTGTATTTTGAATCATTCGTCAAAATTGAGAACAAAACTTCTCAACTGGAGGAAAGCACCTCCCACTCTCTGTTGGCACCGTGGGATTGAATCCAGGGGTGCTCAACTATTGAGCTACATCTCCAGCCTCTTTTTACTTTTTTGTATTTTGAGACAGGGTCTCACTAAGTTGACCAGTCTGGTCTCAAATTTGTGATCTTCCTGCCTCAGCTTCCCAAGTTTGCCACCACACCTGGCTCCTATTTGCCTTCATCTAGCTTCGAACTGGGCAAACCCTTTCCTTACCAAAATGAATTAAAACAACAAAGTTTCTAGCTGGAACTCCAATCATTTAGCAATGGCAATACCAACCACCTATGACCAGAATGAGCAAGAGAATGATCTCTGAACCTTGCTGATATCAATGCAGGAGACTTTTCTTCCTCTTCTCAGATTTTATGCATTTCGATGGGTGAAGTGAAAAATGACCAGAATTACAACCCTGGCTATAGCTGTTTATAGGAGAAAGTTTAAAAGGCAGAAAAATGGGGCCCGAAGCATCCAAACACCACCCAGGTTCCTGTGCCATAGCTCAACTCCATGGGTAATTTTGTGTAAAATATGAAATATAACACATTATATATCTACTCAGACTTTTTGTTTTTCTTATTATATTTTAACTATACACGCAAGATACACATTGCTATTATTAAAATAACATTGCTCAGTCAAGATCTTATTGGGTGTTGATTTGATACTTGATTTTTTTTTTCAACTCAATAACAAGTCTTTGAGATTGTCTTCTATCAACCTAAACTGATCTACCTCATTATTTTAAAAGCCTAGATGATTTTTCATGGATAGACATGGTATGTTTTTATTTGACCATTCTCCTGTTTATGAACATGTAGACTGTTTTTCACAATGGTCACTTTTATTTGCTACTACCAAAGGCATTTTACAGCACATAAAATTTTATGAGGGGTGTTATTAACACCCCTCATCCTTAGAATACCCATCTCAACACTAAAACGAAGAGCCCCAAGGACAGCAGCCAGATTCCGACTTGGAAGACGTCTTGTTCCACTGTTGTACTTAGAATTGCTCATTCTGCCATCAGCAGTCTCAGCTGCTGCTCACCTTCCTTGGCGCAGAGAAGTGGCTGACTTAGCCTGCCCAGGAATCCAAGCATCCTTACAGCCAAGAATGGTTTGGTTACACATTCGAAAATGCCAAAGGAAGGTCACAAAAGGGAAGCAAACAAGGTTTTTTTCCCTTCACCTGCCAACCAGGAATGGAATCACCTGCATTTGAAAAGCTGTAAAGTATTAGGGACATTTGAACAAAATGGTGGCCTCCACCTTCCTCTCAAAGATGAATCAAAATTGAAATATTGAAATGTTTGAACCCAGGACTCTGGACCGAAGTGCACACAAACTGTCCTGAGCCAACTGGGCTGTTCACATTGGAAAGTTTCTTTTTGCAACATCAGAGGGCTCCTGGCACTAGAGGTAAGTAAAGCTCTCGCTCCTAGATCTGCCAGCAGATGCCTTATTAAAGTAAATGGGTCTCAGTACAAATTCTCAATACAAACATATGTATAAACTCATGTCAACCAACAGGCACAAACAGACATATGGACTCTTGTGGAAACGCAAGGAAGCCCAGTCCTCTGTTTATTAAATAATGTCCAGCATAAAAGGTTTACTGGAAGCAGATGAGACTACATGTTAGCAACTGATTTCAGCTAACTTTCATATGAGGCCTAACAGAAGATCTGACAAACCCCTAGCACTCACGCACTACATGTCTAAGACTCTATAGCCATCAAAAAATGCCTCAAACAGACTAGAGCCAGATAAGACTTACCTGAGACCCAACAGGATTCTATTGTTCTTTCTTAGCCAAACCACTATCTTGATTTCTCCCTTAAATGAGAAATAATTTGCATTATTTCTAATGGTACTTAACTAATAATCCTCTAGTACTAATCAGAGGTAAAGATAAAATGCTTATGGGTTAGTTACCTCCTCTGGAGTGGGAGCAACTCATTAGCATCTTTCAAACAATAATGAACATCAACAAGTGAGCTTTCAGTTAGGGCTTGAGATGTAAACTAACATTTGGTAGGATAGTGGTTCAAAGGCCGGGTGCATCTCACAGTTAGCTACAAAGCTTTTAAAAATATGCTCATGCCCTGGTCTGGTCTCACTCCAGGTAAATGAAATCCAAATCTTTACACTAGAAACCCAAGTATGGGTATTAAGAAAAAAATTTCCAGCTGGTTCTAATTTCCACCCATCATTGAGAATACCATTCCAGGATATAAATTTAAGTGAATACGTATGTAAATACCATATACACATGTATATTTCTGAAGTGGTGGTTGACAGTCAAGCCATCACTATTCTGTTCTCAGAACTTTGATTGGTAAAGACTCCACCTTTACTAAGACTATGGGAAACAAATACACACAATAAAATGCATTTGTTCAGGGATGGGGCTGTGTTTCAGCGAAAGTGAACTTGCCTAGCATGCTCTAAGGCCTAGGTTAGATCCTCAGCACCACAAAAAAAAACAACCAACCAACCAACACACACACACTCTCACACACACACACACACAAATAAATCGTGCATTCAATATTTATTTAGCCCTACTGTGTGTCAGACACTTTTCTAGGGCTAAGACAATCACCCTGTCCTCACAGAGCTTACTCAGAGTTACTGAAGTGTTTAAGGGGAACTGCAGGCCAGGTAACATGCTTCTGCCCCAAGCCAAGGAAGGTGAGGGAAGGCAGCAGCTGTGTGTCTCTCAAGGAGGTGAGGTGAGGAATGAGGGAACCTGGCTTTTGATCATGGCTTTGTCCTGTGTCATTTGAGCAAGCCCTTTCAGCTCTCACAATTTCCAATCTCAAAATTTAACAAGAGAGCTTTGAATGGAATGATTTCTAGGTCCTTAAAGTTTTATCAAGGCCTCAAAAATCAATGGATCAAAAGGTAGAAATAAACATTCATAACTACAGCATCACGTGCAGACAAGAAAGTTGATTCTCCAAAGCCTCTAAAATAGGAAATGGTCCATAAAGCTTTTACTAAGCCCAATGTCTTTCAACTATTTTCAGTTTGATAAACATAAAAATACCCCTTCTCCTGTTAACATGAATAGAAAGTTCAAGATCGACTTGGGGCCAAATCAAATCAAAGCAATGACAACTTTGATAAGGTTTTCAGAACTCCCCAAGTTTGTTAACTAACCCCAGTATCAGAGATTTTTCGATAAGGCCTTTTCCTTTGTCCTCCCCACTCTGAGAATCTCTGCCAAAGCTCTTGCTTGCCTTTGTGGTAAGTGGTCAGAAAAGGCTGTGTGACTTTCTATTAAAATTCTTATTTGCCCAAACAATAGGTTATTGTTTAGGCCCTCTCCACTAATTCCCACAGAGGCAGCGCCTCTGACAATCAACATTCTGGGGCTGAGATGAGGACTGGCTGGACTGTCTACAGCAATCTCAGGAAGAATGGTGTGTGTGGGAGAATCAGTTAAAATGTGAATGCATAATGATTCTCCCTCAACTTTCTGAAAAGCCAAATTTACTTCATGAGATGAAATTTCACTGAATGGACAGTGGATGATGGAGAGTTGGCATTGAAGCAGTTTTTGTAAAAAGAAGTCTGATCGTCATAGCAACTCTCTGAAAAGATTTTGATGCAACTTTGGAATTACTTCACACTCAATTACATAGGACATCCACTTGGGATGAGAGATAAGTGCTTCTGTGACTGCAAACATAGAAAGAAAATCTATTTAACATTTTTAGCCATTTATTAGAGCAGGGAGAATTATTTTTTAAATGCAATTTCTGACTTCAAGAAGGAGTATTGGAAAAAATTTTTCTTGATACACTTTGGGGTTTCCTAGTAAAAGAGAAAATGCTGCAAGACATTTTAACTCTGAATTATTTGGCCATCAGAGAAATTTAGGGCCAGTAAAAAACACTGAGCAGGCTTGAGTCCAGTCCCTTGTCGTCAGGAAAAGCCAGGCTCAGGCAGGTAGGACTTTAAAGACTAAAACCTTCTTTCTATACATCCTGATACCTAGAATCTCACTGCAACACAAGTTTCTTTTGGCTTACTAAATCTTAACAGTTTAGCCTGTTTGTCTCATTCCAAGAAGCATCACCAACAAAAACATTTATTGAGTACCTTTTAGAATGACTTTGGACAGTCAAAGGGGACAAAGTTTAAATAGATGTTCCTGCCATAGAAATCTGCCTACCTCCGTTGGTTCGTAAGTAGGTTTTTTTTTTTTTTTTTTTGCCATAGTAGGGTGCTCTATCACTGAGCTATATCCCCTGACACTTTTTATTTTTTATTTTTAAGCAGGGTCTCACTACGCTGCCCACACTGGCCTCAAACTTGGGATCCTCCTGCCTCAGTCTCCTGAGTGTCTAGGGATTATAGGCATGCACCACCATGCACAGCTCATAAGTAGGCATTGCTAATTTTTCCCAAAGGTAAAAAGGACTTTAACATTGTCTAGTCCAGTCCCCTAATTATACACATTACAGCAAGTGGCACCTGAAGAGGTTATGTACGTGTATATTATTTATTCATTCAACATGTGTTTAGCCTGTTCCTGTCAGACAACCTGACATTATGCATTTCCTGAAGTGCAGCAATAGGAAAAACACACCATCACTTATGTAAAATCCTTGCCAAAAATCTTTAACCTGAATCCAATTATGATGCAACATTCAGACAAATCCAGACTATAGGCCATCTGACAAGACAACTAGCTTGAGTTCTTCCAAAAGGTTAGTGACTGGAAACACAAAACCAAAAAGAAGCAAAGGCTTATTCTAGATTAAAAGAAACTAGAGAGCATGAACCTTGGTTGGATCCTATAATGTAAAACACAAAAGACATAAAATACATTTTGGGGACAATTGTCTCCAGTCACAGATGGTATTTTAGACAGTATTATTGACTTAATGATAGTTTTCTTCTGTCTGATGATGGTTTTGTGGTTGTGTAAAGGAATGTTCTTACTCTGAGGAGATGTGTTCTGAAATCTGAAGTATTTAGGAGTGGGGTAGTGTGCTTTCAAATGGTTCAGCAGAAAAGGTTTGTGTGTGGAGAGAGAGAATGTAACTGTCAAATACTATCAATTGGTGAATCCAGATGAAGAGCAAACCGGTGTTTATTGTTCTATCTCTTCAACTTGCTGTACATTTCAAATCTCAAAAATACATAAAACATTTTAGTAAAATAAGGACCCTAGAACATAAGTTCCAAGTTGCAAGAGATGTTTCTCTCACTGATGCACACTAAGCACTTAGAAGTATCCTGGCACATAGTACGCATTCAATCAATGTGTGTTTAATAAAAATCTTATTAAAAAGAAGGAGGAGGAGGAGAAGGAGGAGGAGGAGGAGGAGGAGGAGGAGGAGGAGGAGGAGGAGGAGGAGGAGGAAGTCCTAGAAGGGGTCAGAGAAAGAGGACAGAAGCCAGAAGCAGGCCAATCTGCCAGCACAGAGCCCTGATAATCAGCATTTCTGAGAGGCTCCCTGGAGCCCCAGAAAAGCCACAGAACAAGGCTCCTGTGGGCATTTCTTTTTCAGCTACATTCACTTTGGGTGCTGCTAGCCGGGCAGAGGTTGAGGAAGGATGACACACTCAGCCAAAATGGCTTGACCTGCTTTCTTACCACCCACCATGATGGAACTAGAAATGGCATGTTTCAGATGATAGTATAAGAACATGGGCATCCATCACACACTGGTTCAACTGCCCCATGAATCCAGGAGAAAGCTGGAATGTCTGTTAGCCCCTAGGGACCCCGAGATCCAGCAGTCCCCACTCTACAGCAGGATACAGATGGCAAAGTGGAGTCTAACAAAAAGACAAGAGCGAACTCTTCATTTTCTCTCTTTTGGAGCCACCAAAATGACATCTTGTCTTAAAAAAATGAGTTGTCTGAGATCCTACCAGAAAATGACCTATTACCTCATTTCCAAATTCTGAGCTTAAGGAAACATATATATCAAGAAATAATTAAAATAGGAATAATGCTAAAGTCCCCAGGATTGATGGAGGAGGTTAGCACAACAGTGCAGTGATTAGTTTCTTTTTTCCTCCTCTTTTTCTCTTTAACTTTCTTATATCCTTTGAATATTTTTTCCTCCTCTTTCTTTTTCTCTTTAACTTTCTTATATCCTTTGAATAACTCTTTTATTTCTTCTCTCTCTTTATCTCTCTGGTTAAAAAACCAAAGGGATCATAAAGACATGGAAAGCCTCTACCACCTGGCTGAAGGTCACTGGCCCACCCTGCCTCTGGTTGAGTGGAGCCGTGCTCCTTCTAATAGCAACTAGTTGAGAAAGAAGCTGGGAAAGACTCTGGCTAACAGCTCCCGGAGGCATGTCATCTCTTTTCTAGCATGTGTGGACCTGCAAGCAAGAGGATCTTAGCTCTCCCATTTAGCAGGAGCCTGGCAGTGGTTTCTAAACTGAAGTCACATAAGAAATGGAAGAGTCTGTTTGGAAAAACATAGTCCTCTGCTGCCAACAGGAGCAGATCTTTCAGGGCCGAGGGAAACTGCAATCCCTCCAAGATCTTTGCTCTCCTTTGGAGACAGGCTCTCAGGTTTCACAAAGGAATTTATAGCGCAGACTGACGCCTCTGGGGTTGGAATCAGCTCTGGACTAAGTGGAGCCCCTGAAGAGGGACAGGCACTGTTCTCTGCAGTGTGCAAGATTGTTTACCAGGGGATGAAAACGTCCTCTCATTGAAAAGGAATGTTTGGCAAAGAAATGACCTCTAGAGGCAAAATCTGATGGCTCTTTGGGGAGTCACTTTGGGTTAGAACCACTAACCTGGACTGATCACATTGGGCAAGGGAGAGGAGTAAGTTGGGGTCACAGGGGCGTGTTTATAGCAATTTCTTGCCTTCAAAGGGCAGCTGTCCCTTTTCCTAGATAAATTATCTAAGGCGGCAAAGTTTGAAACATGAAAGGTTAGAAATCATATCAAAAAATAAGGACATATATGCTTTGTTCATAATAAGCATTTCCTGAGCTGGGCGCTGTGCCTAGATGCTTTCAAAATCATAGTTAGGGGGTACTGAGATGATGTGGGATGAGTTGCTCTGCTTGCTGACATTCATACTTGGGTGAGGTGGAAAAAGATGATATCCTTCCTTATTTGGTGACTCTGGAGGTCACAAATCCCTTCTCAGCTCTCTTCCCAGCACCAGAAGCCCAAGCTATTCAGCAGCCCCCACCCTTGGCATTTCCTTATCTAAGAGTCTTCACTGTGGAATTCCAAGGCCCACCCCAATGCCCAGATATGCTTCAATCCATGGCTTGCACTGGGCTCCTCTTGTGATGACAAGCAGATAACATAGCACACATGCCTTCCCCTTTTCCTGCATACCAACCAGACCCCAGCTCTGAAAAGGAAACAACCACAAACCAAGAGAGATATTTTATTTTTATATAGACAATGTTCAGACTTTACACTAAGCCTAGAATTGTGGTAAGTGCTTTCCCATGTTGCTCCAGTTAATCCCTGCAATCACACTGGTATTTTTACAAATGAGGAAATTAGTGGGTGCAGAGGTTAATTAAATATCCCAAGTCATATAGCAAGTGTATGGGGGTAGGGGAAGAGGCTACCAATTCAGAGTCAAGACTGGCTCTAGGTCCAGATCATCTTTATGGTAGTTCAGTCGCATCACAGTTAACAATGACACTACTGGCTGTATCTATCAGGAAGCTTTACCAAGTTCTGACATCCTTAACTTCAGGACAAAGGCACTACTTGTTATAAAGTCAGCATCACCATGGTTACAACCACAAGTCACCTGTAATTTGCAAAGGCCTCATAATCGGAGAAGCATCAAGAAAGTGAAGAAAATATTTGTTGAATATATCAGTAAATAAATGGGCATAAAATAGGAAATGAATTGGAAGGAATATATCCAAATTAATAAATATGAATGCATTAAATGCCTCTTTTAAAAAAGACAGATGCTTTTTATGATTCAGCAGTTCCATTTCTGGGTATATGCAAAGAGAATTGAAAGCAGAGTCTTGAACAGTATTCATACACCCAGGTTTCACAATAGTAAAACATGGAGTCACCCAAGTGTACAGCATCAATGTACAAATGCATAAGCAGTATGTAGTATTTATATAGAATTGAATTTTGTTCAGCCTCACAAAGGGAGGGAATTCTAATATATGCTACAACATGGATAACTCTTGAGGACATTATTTCAGTGAAATAAGCCCAAGAGACAAGTACCATATTATTCCATGTATATGAAGTAAAGTGATCAAAATCATAAAGACAGAAAGTAGAACGGTTGTTGCCAAGAGATGGGGGAAGGGAGAAATAGAGAGTTATTAATGGATAGGGAGTTTCAACATTAAGGTAAAAAGAGTTATGGAGATGGTTTTATATTACAAATGAGTTGAATATCCCTAAACTGCACATTTAAAAACGGGCAAGATGGCAAATTTTATGATATGTATATTTTACCACACAAAATATTGAGGGGATAAAAAAGAAAAATAAATTATCTTCAAGACAAAAAAAAAACCCTTTCATTTGATGTAAAATAAAACAAAAAAAATCTATATGCTGTTTATATAAGAGATAAACTTATACTGGAATGACAATGAAAGGTTGAAAATAAAGAACAAAGAGCACATCAGTGCTACAAAAATATGTAGAAGGAACAATATTAGTACCAGAAAAAAATAAAATTCAGAGCAAAAAGCAAATGGAAAAATGGGGAGAAAAAGATACAAACCTACAAAAAGTTTAAATTAATAATTTTTGTACAATAAGTGATAGCAATAAATATCTAACTACCAAATCTGAGTCCAGACATGCCAAGAAAGAATAAATGGAGTAAAATGTACCAATTTGACTCAGTAGGAACTTGCTGTCTCTTCCGCTGGCTAATTTGTCTGTAGTTTATTTAAAGCAGAGAGCTTAAGCTTAGACTTCCAGATTGGAAAGATCCGAAGTATTTCAGGGAGGAGTTATTTATGCTGTATGAGTATTTTACGTCAGGGAAGCATTATGACAAATAGACCATGAAAATCATACCACGTCCCAAGGAAAAACAAAAGCCACAGAAAGTTCTTGTAGTGTTTCTTCAGGAAATCCTGAAGCACTCAAGGCTCTTGCCAGTTGGGATAATGTGTTCATAAATTTCCTCTAACAAACTCATTCCAGCATCAGAAAATGACAAATCAATCAAACTTGAGCGGATTGATAGCTAAGCCCTTCCAGGACTGTGGGCGTGAATCCAGGAAAGAAATTTGGGCCAGAAAATTAAACCCTTTTCTGCCAAAAATGGTAATAAAGAAAGAAAATCAGTTATGTCCTTCATTTCAACTCAAACCCACCATGTTTTAGGCAAAAGAGTGAGGATGCAGCTTCCGAGTTTCTCACAGGTGTGATGAAATTCCCAGCAAAAAAATAAAGTAGTAAAGTGCTTAAAGAAATCCAATTTTCTCCATCAGTGGAGGGAAGGGGACTGAAGGGCCAATGACAAGAAGTGGAAGACACCTGGGTTTCTAAAACACCTCTTTCTAGGGACACATTTGAGTTGATATTAAAGAAAAACCTAAAACTAGTAAGTGCTAATATAGATTGACTTATTCTAAGAAGGGTCAATTACATATAATGAATTGGCTAGAAGTGCTGGGCAACAGTTTTCTAAGCAAAGAGGACCTTTTTTTGTCAGCAGGATTTCTGACCTGGAAGGGGAGTTGTTCTGTATCCAAAACAAATTAGTAACTCCAAATTCTGTGGCAACAAGCAGTGAAGATACTACTAGGTCATTGATAAGTAAGGTATTTTTGGTCTGCAAGTGGTTTGAAAGCATGTGCGTGTACACACACACACACACTTAACTATAAAGACATCTCTATAGGTAAATAGATGTTAACTTCAGGTCTGTTTCTCTCGCCGTCTACTCCTTACATTGTCCTTTCTTCCTCGCTCCTCCCTGGTCTCTCCAGCCGTCAGCCTATTACATTTTTTGTGTCTGTCTGAGTAGGGAGGTTTTTGTCTCTGCAGGTGTCTCCATGGGACTTGGTGCATTCTGCTCAGTCTCACTGGCTCTCTGCCCTGTTTTCTTCCTCTCACCATCTCCCTTCTTCCTTTCTCTTGCTTTCTGCTCTGGCCATAGATTGCTGCCTACTGCTGCTAGGATGTGTTTTCGTTGATAGAGTGAGAATTAAAGAGACCCAAATATGGTAACAGGTTTCAGTGGGGATGAGATGGTGCTTGCAACCTGTGGAGTCCCTGGGAAACTCAGTATTTCTGACAAATTGTCAGTATTTCTGACAAAATACTGCCCACCTTAAATCCAGACACCTAAAGTCAGGAGAAGACAGTGATTTGGCCAGAACCCTGTTTTTAAAAGGTAGCAAAGGCCTCTGCTAACAGCTGCCACTCGTTACAGTACAATTAATGTTCCAACCCACAACAATTCACATTCACATCTTTGCTGTGATCACTTTGCTGTACCCTTACTGGGGCGGGGGAGGGGGGGGGACCATTTTCTTTAGCATCATTTAGATAATTAGAAAATCCACCAAATAAAGAAATTTCAGGTACAACAATGAAACCATTGAAAGGTCTTTAAAGAAAAACTTCCCTCCTTTAAAAAAATGTTTAAAGAAATTGCTACATCAAAGTTCTGAAATGTCAAGAATTCCTATCATTTCCTACTGTGGCGATAGCCAGGAACCTTCTAGAACACTATAATTTATTATTCTGTAAAGTGAAGGATAAAGGATAATTTTGTTTGCCTGAGATTGAACCCCCTGAGAAGTATCTTTCCAGGATGATCCTTGAGCAAAAGGCAGACTGAAAAACTTTCAGCCACCCTATGGGGAAATAACTTTTTTTATTAAAGAACTTTGATTAATCAGGCATTCCTCTGTGGCATTTTGGGGAATTCATTTTTATTGCATCCTTCTAGAATCTACAGAAAATCTTCAGAATGGGCAGCACTAACTTTAGCCAGACAGCCAGAGCTGAGAGGTGCAGAAAAGAGGCTACAGGGTGGAATATAGGGATGGCAGCTCCCTTTCTCAGTATTTTCTTTTGGTGATTCTTTCAGGGGAGTCCAACTCAGAAGGGTAATGATTCTTTTGACTTAAATTCATGACATGAAATCAATTAGAGAAAGTTTTAAAATCTTGGGGAAGGGCTATGTAGAGCATGAAAATTCCTACTCAGGACAAATCCTAAACAGTGTAATGAGACTCTTCCCAGCCCAACCTATTTATTCCCATTTATTACACACTGAGTGCCATGCCAGGGATAAATATTTGATTAACTCATTTGAGATTTCACAGTAAGCCTTTAAAGCAAATCTATTATTGCCCCATTTTAGAGATGAAGAAACTGAGCCCAATGAGTTAAATCAGTTTGTTCAAAACCACACAGCTGGGAAGGCCCAATGAGTTAAATCAGTTTGTTCAAAACCACACAGCTGGTAAATTCTGTACAGAATTTTACAAAGACCACAGTAGCAAGAACAATTTAGCTCTGTCTAGCCCTACCCCGCTTACAAAGGCTGCTCATCTATGATCGCTGATGCTCACTTCTAGAGCTCTGTGACTTAGAGGCTATTGGTTCTCTTTTAACAGAAAAAAAAAATAGACTAAGACCAAAGGTGGATAAGCGACTTGCTCAAAGTCACGTACACAGTAAGTACCAGAGCCAAGACTTGGGCCTAGCATGGGTTTGACTCTTTGGCTTGTGTCTTTTGAGCTCCTTTCCTGGGCAACCAGTCAATGGATCATGACTGGTCTAAAAAAAAAAAAAAGGTGTCAAGACTCAGCAAGAAAAGGTGTCATGGTTGATTAAGCATGTCTGTATGATCATCAGAATGAGGAGTGGCAGCATGCTTGCCACAATTATGTTATCTCTGATCTATGCAACCTCATCATTCTATAGACAAGGACATGGACACTGACCTCAGACACTCAGAGCCTTCTCTGGGTTCTCTCAGCAAGTTAATGGCAGAGTCAGGTTAAAAAAAATGCTCTAACTTGACAGAAATACCATAAATAAAGGGGGGATTTAGTTAAAATAATATGCGCTCTTGTAGGTATTTCCTAAGACATAACAGCACTAAAGGATATAATGAAGTTTGTTATTTGGATCTCATAATGAATATTTGGACTTTTTAAAAAAATAAGTCAATATAAAGTTGAGTATTATTGAATTGATACTTTGTATGTGCGTATGTGTAGTTTTTTGTGACTTGAAACCTATGGGCACTTTACCACTGAACAGCATCTCCAGTCCTTTTTATTTTACTATTTGAGACATGGTCTCACTAATTTGCTTAGACTGGTCTCAAACTAGTGGTCGTCCTGCCTCAGCCTCCTGAATTCCTGAGATTACAGGTATGTGCCCAGTTGTCTTTAGAGTTAACATATAAAATAAAAAGCAAATAAGCAAATTGGTAGTTATAGAGTAATTGCCAATGAAACAGAAAAAATTCAGAGTGACATACTGACAACTTAAAAAAGCATAACCAGCCTATCATTAGTCACACACTTGTTCAGAATGATGAGCAACTCTTGGTAAATTTCCAAAAGAAGCACGTACTATATAATTTTCCCTTGATTTACATAGTGTTAAAACTATACAAAAGTTCTTTGTGTTTTTTTATGTAAAATGGAATTAGGTTCTAGGCTCAGATAACTATAAAATGTCTGGCATAGAACCAGAAAGACATGTGGGATATGAGATGGTTCTTCCTGGTGTGGAACTGCCCCATGCATTGCAGGATGTCTGGAATCTTCATCTCTGTTCATCAACTGTCAGAAAGTTTCCCAATCACTGTGACCACCAATAACATTGGTGCCTTCAGGGGATGGTGTTCCCCCTGTTAAGGACCACTACCAATTATTAAAAAGACAGGGAGAGTAATGGAAGTGTAAGAGTATCATAAGCCATGGCTACTACCTCATTTCCCTGGCTAGGACTAAGGGTACAACTTCCTATTCAAACAGGGTGTTAGTCAGCTTTCTATTACTTTGACAAAATACCTGAGCATAACAATTTAAAGAAGGAAAGATTTACTTTGGCTCAGGGTTCCAGTCAAGAGTTTACTTGACCCTATTGCTGTGGTCTGTGGTAAGGCAGAACATCATGGCAGGGAGTACATGGTGAAGCAGAGCTGCTCACTCATGGAGACCATCAAGAAAGGAGAGAGAGAGAGAGAGAGAGAGAGAGAGAGAGAGAGAGAGAGAGATGAGAGGAGAGAGAGAGAGACACGCTTGGGACAAGATATAGTACCCAAGGACACACACCCAGAACCCATTCCCTTCAACTAGGTCCTACCTCCTATAATTTCCATCACTTCTCAATAGTCCATTCAGCTATGAATCCATCAATAGATTAACCCATTGATGAAGTTAGAATCCTCATGATCCAATCAGTTCCCCATAGGCCCACCTCTGAATCTTGCTGTATTGGGCATCAAGCCTTCAAGCCATGAGCCTTTAGGGGACATTCCATATCCTAACTATATTAACAAGTAAGGAGGAAGACACCAAGAGAATTGGATATAAAGAATGAGGCTTCCATCATGAAAAAGAGAGTGGCATCTCCTTTCCCCAGTTGGCTATCCACAGCAGAACTGTTCTCCAACCTCTGTGTCAAAGAAAATTGAACAGTCATGAAATGTGAGGAGAACTGGTCCTCCAGTTGAATCAGCTGCATGCCCACTACTTGTCCTGGCAATGAACTTGAGTTGTCCTTGAGATAATTGGTCACAGTTCTTTGCAGGAAGCTGGGCTTGAGCCATTTGTTTTCTTACCCAAGAGGCTCATCTATCTGTACTCTCCTACCTGATAAGGATACCCACCAACAAGAGGATGCTGCATGCACTCCCTTGGTGGGAACTGAGGTGGAACCAGAAGAGGTGAGTAGAAGAGGTGGAGCTGGAGTAGGATCTTCTAGTTAGGGAACTGAACAGCAGGGGAAGGGGAGAGGATCTTAAGAGGTCTCCAAAAACTTTTGCACAAGCTTCTGTCACACTAGAGGCATGGACACAGGCTACCATGAGCTGGCCAGTTAAAAACACAAGATACGGCCCCAACCAGTTAAACAAACACAAGGTTTCCCTTTATCTTCTCCCTTTCCCACCTCAACACAGCAAAGGAGCAGCCAAGAACCCCGAAGACTGGAGAGAACAGGCATAGAACTTTGAATCACATCAGAGATTGACATTTTATATTGTACCAGACTAAATTTTAACAGCTGAAAATGAAGAGAAGATTGTGTAATTTACTTAAGATGTTGTTAAAGAATAAAGAATGATTGGATGGAGTGTAATTGGGACTTGGGAGCAGCTATTGAGAGCAATCAAAATGTTTCATGTCTGTCTTCCAACAAGTCAAAATTCCAGAATAACCTACTTACACACCTAAATTTGTCTCACAAAATGGAAAAATGAAAACTAGGACCAGAGGGTAAAAAAAAAAAAATAAACTGAACAGAGTGACAATCAGGAAAAAAGGAAAGTTAGGTCAGGGATCCACAGGACTTCCAGTCCTACCATGTTGTTGGGGTTAAGCCAAAGCAGGAAGAAAAACATTCTTCAAGTGATAACAGGAGTCAACAAAGTATGACAACAAATTCCAAAATACATATAGTCTGGGAGGTTCACAAAGTGGTCAAGGAATAATTACCAACAACGACCATCCAATGTTCTGCCCTCCATTCCTTTAATGGTTTAACTGTGTTTCCCAGTTAATAATATGTTTTAGATTAGTAATACTGATAACTAAAATATGTTGAGTATCACTCTGTGCTGAGCATATTGCTGGTATTCCTACTATTATTTCCATTGTGTAGATAGTGACCCTGAGGCTCTCTAGTTTAAACAACTAGACCATGTTGACCAAACTAACAAGTAGCAGAGCCGGAGTTTGAAGTCCGATCTCCTAGGCCCCTATTCTTCACCAAACCCTACTCCATAACTCTGCTATGAGAAATGCAAACACAGTGATAGTGCTGGCTCAGCCTAAGCCCTAAGGATTGGAGCACTCTGGTTGAGTGAGGAGTGAACCCAGGGTGCCACCTCATAGATTTGAAAGGCAACCTTAACCCTGGTCAGTCACACAACCACAGAAATGTCTGAGAACCCCACCCAGTGGGGAGCATTCCCCCTGACAGCTGGCCTTTCATGCCATGAAATGAGAGTCCACACCCTCTCACCACATCCACTGTAGGAATTTGAAGATTATATTCTGTTTATTTAAAGAAAGCACAAGATCTTTTGTGTGTTTGTTTTGAAAAAGTTGACTCATTGAGCTTTTATGGTGAAGCTTAAGTTTTACAACTGTTTTAATCCATTTTCTCATTAATATAACAAAATACACGAGGCTGGGTAGCTTTATGACGAAAAGAAGATTCTTCGGCTCAGAGTCTGAGGTTCAAGGAGCCACATCTGGTGATGGGCTTCTTGCTGCCAGAGTCCCAAGGCAGTGCAGGACAAGAAACTGGAAGTATGTACATACATGTCTGTGTCCTCTGATCTCTCTCTTATAAAACCACCAGTATTCAATCATGGGAGATCCACCCTGATGACCTTGTCTAATCCTAATAATCTTTCAAAGGCCCCACCTCTAAGCACCAGAGTTGGATTAAGTTCCATCCTTTTACTGCCTCACAAGAGGGATTAAATGTCCACACATGAAGCCTTGAGGGGCACACTCAAACCATATCCAAGCCATAGCAACAACTTTAAGGTGAAGTCAGACTCCCCCAATTCTGTAGTTCAATTGGCTTTAAGCACTGAGCTGCTTTTGTTCAGTATTAAGGGAGACAGCCGAAGTGTAGCAGAAAGTGGGTTGAGTTTGGAATCTGAAGACCTGAGTTCAAGTTTTGTCCCCCTAAATTGATTATCATGAGTGACCTTGAGCAACAATTTTCTCATCTCTAAAATTGAGATAATATATTCTACCACTCAGAACAGAGGAAAATAGATATGCAAAAATTATTAACCCTCAATTAAATTAAAATATATAGGATTAGTTTTCTGGGGTTGAAATTAAATGTCAAGGAGCTAGCTGAAAGAACACTAGGATAATGGTAAAGAAACCAAAGTATGTACATGGTCTGGGTCCAAATAAATGACCTATAAATCTGACTGACTTTCCAGGCTTAGATAAGTTATACATTTTTAAGTATTTTTCTCAGCTATTGAATGAGACTACACCATATATTATCAAGTGCTCCCTTTTGATCCCTAAATATTTCAGTTTCTGAGTGTTGGTTTTCTACAGTTTATGTTTTCATGTTTGCGTGAGAATATAAATTAAAATGAAGAATGTTATTGTCGGGATTTCTATTTTGGAAAAGTGTAAAATGTGAGGAATCCTAACCTTTAGTACTTGTGACTAACACATGTAAAATTCTTGGTGACTTTTGGAAAATTTTTATCTGTCGGCAGATTTGAATAGAGACATCTGAGTGCTGAACTTCAAACTCCCGATGTGGTAAAACCTTCCATGAATTTCCAGTTGCAATTTCAGCTCTTAAAAAATTTCCTTTAGCCAAGTGCTGTGGCACACACCAGTAATCCCAGCGTCCAGGGAGGCTGAGATAGGAGGATTACAAGTTTAAAGCCAGCCTCAGGAACAGCGAGGCACTAAGCAACTCAGTGAGATCCTGTCTCTAAATTAAATATGAAAAACAGGGCTGGGATGTGGCTCAGTGATCAAGTGGCCCTGAGTTTAATCCTCAGTACCATTAAAAAAAAAAAAAAAAAGAAAAGGAAAAAAAGAAAAATTTTCTTTAGTATTAGTCTCCTAGGCCTACCATAACCAAGTACTACAAACAGAATATTTAAACAACAGAAATTTATTTTCTCAGTCTGGAGACTAGAAGTCTAAAATCGCAGTGTGGGGAGGGTTGGTTTTCTGAGGGCAGTGAAGAAGGGCTGGTGCCACGCCTTTTTCTTAGTTTCTGATGGTTTTCTAGTTGTTGTAGGATGAATTGTGTCTCTACTAAATTCATATTTTAAAATCCTAGCCCCTAGCTCTTCTGAATGTGAACTTATTTGGAGATAAGGTGATTGCAGAGTTAATTAAGTTACAGTGAAGTCTTAAAAATAGACTCTAGTCCAATGTGACTGATATCCTTATAGGAAAGGGGAACTTGGACTGACTTACAGAAGATAGCCACATGCAAGGCAAGGAACCCTCAGAAGGAACCTACCCTCCCCAAACCTTGAATGGACTTCTAGCCTCCAGAATCATGAGAAAATAAATTTCTGTTGTTAAAATATCATTGTTTTGGGTGCTTTGTTACAACAGACCTAGAAAATTAATACATTGTCAAGCTTTGATGTTCCCTGGCTTGTAAATTGATCACCTGATCTTTGCCTTCCTTGGTCAGGTTCATAGGATATGTACTCCCTGTGTGCATGTCTGTCTCCAAGTTTACCCTTTCGATAAGGACATCAGTAATATTGGATTAGGACATCCTCTCTCCAGTTTGACCTCAACTGATCACATCTGCTATGACTCTTGTCTTCAAATCATAGCCCCCTCCAAGGTTTAGGTTGGAGGGCTAGGTTTTTAATGTATACATTGGGGGAAGAGCACACAACTCCACCGATAGCAACTATTCATTATAGCAGGGTGAAAAACTCAGCACAATAAGAAATGGAGTTAATTCCCTTGACCCTTGAGTCTGGGTAGGAGTCGTGTCTTTCTTTGACTCAAAATGTAGTGGTGATGCTGAGGGAGGGCTGCTGCCTAGGCCTCAAGAGCCTTGCAGCTTCTGCCTCCCCACTCCTGTACTTCTGCCCTAAAGAGGCCACAAACAGAAGCCACCCAGCCTCGTGGAGGACGAGTGACCTACGAGGAGAACCAAGTAACCCAGAAAACAGGTAGCAGCAGCCACCAGCCGTGATTGAGACCACCCTGGGCCTTCTCAACAGGCAGCCAGCTGTGACCCATGGCCTATATTTGTATGATCTATAAGCTGAAAATAGATTTTTACAATTTTAATTGTTAGAAAAATCAAAAGAATAATAATATTGTGTGACACATGAAAAATCACATGGTATTCAAATTTTAGAGTCTAGAAATAAAACTTTGGGGGAAGACATTCTTATTTACTTATTGTCTGTGGTTCCTTTTGTACCATAATGGCAGACTTGAGTTCTTGCTAAAGAGACCAAAAAACAATCAAAACTTGAAATACAGTCAGCCCTCTATATCCCCAGGTTTGGGATCTGCAGATAACCAACCACAGATTGAAAATATTTGAGAAAATAATTGTGTCAGTGCTGAACATGTACAGAATTTTTTTCTGTAAATCCTTGAACAATACAATGACACAACTTTACATAGCATTTACATTGTAGTAAATGTTTTAAGTAATGTAGAGGCAATTTAAAGTATGTGGGAAGATGTACACAGGTGATGTGCAGATACTAAGTAAATCCCTTACTTAGGGAAGGAACTTGAGCACCTACAGGTCTATACAGGGTCCGGAACCAAACCTCCTCCAATACTGAGGAATGACTGTATTTACTATCTAGTCCTTCACACACACAAAAAGTTTTCCAAGCTAAACTCTTCAGCTAAATGCAATTGCACGAGTGAGTCCAAGAGAAACAAGCAGAGGAACTGTCCAGCCAACCCATAGATCATCAAAGAATAAATCCTTGTTTTAAATGACTGAGTTTAAGTGTGGTTTGGTATGCAACAATGGGTAACCATTTTTCTTTTCTTCCCTTTCTTCTTGTGTGTGGTACTGGGGATTGAACCAAGGAGCACTTTACCAGTGAGCTGTATTCCTAGCCTCTTTTTACTTTGAGAGAAGCTTTCACTCGATTGCTTTAGTGAATTGATGTGATGGATTACATTTATTGGTTTCTGTATGTTGAACCAACCTTGCATCCCTGGGATGAATCCCACTTGATCATGGTGCGTGATCTTTTTGGTATGTTTTTATATTCAATTTGTCAGAATTTTATTGAGAATTTTTGCATCTATGTTCATTAGAGATATTGGTCTGAAGTTTTCTTTTTCTTTTTTTTTTTTTAATTTATTTATTTATTTGTTTATTATTGGTTGTTCAAAACATTACACAGCTCATGACATATCATCTTCCATACATTTGATTCAAGTGGGTTATGAACTCCCATTTTTTACCCCAAATACAAGTTGCAGAATCACATCGGTTACACATCCACATTTTTACATAATACCATATTAGTGACTGTTGTATTCTGCTACCTTTCCTATCCCCTACTATCCCCCCTCCCCTTCCCTCTCATCTTCCCTCTCTACCCCATCTGCTGTTGTTTTAATTCTCTCTGTTGTTTTTTTTTTCCCCTTTCCCCTCACAAACTCTTATATGTAACTTTGTGTAACAATGAGGGTCTCCTTCCATTTCCATAGTTTCCCTTCTCTCTCCCTTTCTCTCCCCCCACTAGTCTCTGTTTAATGTTAATCTTTTCCTCATGCTCTTCTTCCCTGTTCTGATCTTAGTTGCTCTCTTTATATCAAAGAAGACATTTGGCATTTGTTTTTTAAGGATTGGCTAGCTTCACTTAGCATAATCTGCTCTAATGCCATCCATTTCCCTGCAAAATCCATGATTTTGTCATTTTTTAGTGCTGCGTAATACTCCATTGTGTATAAATGCCACAGTTTTTTAATCCATTCATCTATTGAAGGGCATCTGGGTTGTTTCCAAAGTCTACCTATTGTGAATTGTGCTGCCATGATCATTGATGTGGCAGTATCCCTATAGTATGCTCTTTTAAGGTCCTCAGGGAATAGACCGAGAAGGGCGATAGCTGGGTCAAATGGTGGTTCCATTCCCAGCTTTCCTAGGAATCTCCATACTGCTTTCCATATTGGCCGCACCAGTTTGCAGTTCCACCAGCAATGTACAAGTGTACCCTTTTCCCCACATCCTCGCCAGCACTTATTGTTGCTTGACTTCATAATGGCTGCCAATCTTACTGGAGTGAGATGGTATCTTAGGGTGGTTTTGATTTGCATTTCTCTGACTGCTAGAGATGGTGAGCATTTTTTCATGTACTT
>NW_025999945.1:7748727-7755573 GCF_001458135.2 Marmota marmota marmota
GGGACCCTTCTCGCTGCCCCGGGCCGCCGGGGGCCGCTTGCAGAGCCGGTTGGGCGGTGGCTGCGGGACTGGACCTCTGCGCCCGCGTGGCCGGCCAAGATTCACTTGTCTGGGGCCAACTGTCACCTCTAATATAGCTTACTACTTCCTGGCAGGTCTCCTTTCAGCGGAATTTTGCTAGAAGTTCCTCAGTAGGTAGAATGTAGCTGTTTTAATGGGTGTTTCTGATCCGGTTAATGTGGAGATACTGAAAGTGCTGCTTCCTTGCCGGCCGCCATGTTGGATCCCCTGAAGTTTTCTTTTTGATGTGTCTTTGCCTGGTTTTTGAATCAGGGTGACACTGGCCTCATAGAATGAGTTTGGAAGTGCTTCCACTTTTTCTATTTCCTGAAATAAATTAAAGAGTATTGATATTAGTTCTTTTTTTAAAGGTCTTGTAGAACTTGGCTGTGTATCCATCCGGTCCTGGGCTTTTCTTGGTTGGTAGACTTTCAATGGCGTCTTCTATTTTATCATTTGAAATTGATCTATTTAAATTGTGTATATCATCCTGATTCAATTTGGGCAAACTATATGACTCTAGAAATTTGTTGATGCCTTCGATATTTTCTATTTTATTGCAGTACAAGTTTTCAAAATAATTTCTAATTATCTTCTGTATTTCTGTAGTGTCTGTTGTGATATTTCTTTTTTAATTACTTATGTTAGTAATTTGAGTTTTCGCTCTCCTTCTCTTTGTTAGCATGGCTAAGGGTCTGTCAATTTTATTTATTTTTTCAAAGAACCAACTTTTTGTTCTGTCAATTTTTTCAATTGTTTCTTTTGTTTCAATTTCATTGATTTCCACTCTGATTTTAATTATTTTCTGTCTTCTGCTGCTTTTCGTGTTAATTTGTTCTTCTTTTACTAGGGCTTTAAGATGTAATATTAAGTCATTTATTTGTTGACTTTTTCTTCTTTTAAGGAATGAACTCCCTGCAATGAACTTTCCTCTTAGAACTGCTTTCATAGTGCCCCAGAGATTTCTATATGTTGTATCTGTGTTCTCATTCACCTCTAAAAGTTTTTTAATCTCCTCCTTGATGTCTTCTGCAACCCATTGTTCATTCAATAGCATATTATTTAATCTCCAGGTGTTGAAGTGGCTTTTATCTTATTTTATCATTGATTTCTAATTTCATTCCATTGTGATCTGATAGAACGCAGAGTAGTATCTCTACTTTTTTATATTTGCTAAGAGCTGCTTTGTGGCACAGTATATAGTCTATTTTAGAGAAGGATCATATGCTTCTGAGAAGAAAGTGTATTCTCTCACTGAAGGATGAATCATTCTATGTATATCAGTTAAGTCTAAGTTATTGATTATATTATTTGAGTTCTATAGTTTCTTTGTTCAGCATGTGTTTGCTGAACAATCACGATCTCCTGGCTTTGTTTGGAAGATCTATCTAGTGATGAAAGAGGTGTGTTAAAGTCACCCAAAATTATTGTGTTGTTGTCTATTTGACTCTTGAACTTGAAAAGAGTTTGTTTGATGAATGTAGATGCTCTATTGTTTAGGGCATATATATTTATAATTGCTAATCTTGTTGGTGTATGGTTCCCTTGAGCAGTATGTAGTGTCTTTCTTTATCCTTTTTGATAGGCTTTAGCTTGAGGTCTACTTTATTTGATATGAGGATGGAAACCCCTGCTTGCTTCCACAGTCCATATGAGTGGTATGATTTTTCCCAACCTTTCACCTTCAGTCTGTGGATGTCTTTTCTTATGAGATGAGTCTCTTGGAGGCAGCATATTGTTAGGTCTTTTTCTTTTTCTTTTTTTTTTTTTTATCCAATCTGGTAGTCTATGTCTTTTGAATGGTGAGTTTAGGCCATTAACATTCAGGGTTACTATTGAGACATAATTTGTATTCCAAGCAATTTTTGTTTATTTTTGGCATTTAACATGACTTGGTTTCTCCTCTGATTAGATTTACTTTTAGTGTTATCACTCCCTCTGCTGATTTTCATCATTTTTTTCATTTCCTCTTCTTGGAATATTTTGCTGAGGATGTTCTGTAGTGCAAGCTTTCTAGTTGTAAATTCTTTTAACTTTTGTTTATCATGGAAGGTTTTTATTTCATCATCAAATCTAAAGCTTAGTTTTGCTAGATATAACATTTTTTGTTGGCATTCATTTTCTTTCAGAGCTTGGTACATGTTGTTCCACGATCTCCTGGGTTTGAGGATCTGACTTGAAAAATCTGCTGAGATATGAGTTGGTCTCCCCCCTATATGTGATCTGATTTCTCTCTCTTGTGGCTTTTAAGTTTCTATCCTTATTTTGTATAGAATCTAGGCATTTGTATGCTAGGCATTTTCATTATAATGTGTTTTGGTGTAGATCTGTTGTAATTTTGTTCATTTAGTGTCCTGTAAGCCTCTTGTATTTGGTTTTCCAATTCATTCTTCATGCCTGGGAAATTTTCTGATATCTCTTTGAAGAGATTGTGCATTCCTTTGGTTTGAAACTCTATGCCTTTCTCTATCCAAATAACTCTTAAATTTGATCTTTTGATGCTGTCCCATAATTCTTGGAAGTTCTGTTCATGGTTTCTTACTATCTTCACTGTGTGATCAATTTTATTTTCTAGATTGTATATTTTGCCTTCATTATCTGATGTTCTTTCTTCCAAGTGATCTAGTCTGTTGGTTATGCTTTCTATTGAGTTTTTTAATTGAATTATTGTATCCTTCATTTCAAAGATTTCTGGGTTTTTTTTTTTTTCAGAGCCTTTATCTCTCTCTTGAAGTAATCTTTTGCTATCTGTATTTGCTCACTTATCTCTTTGTTGGAGTGATTAATTTTTGCCTGTGTTTGCTCATTTAGGCCATTCTTTAATTCACAGATCATTTTAATTATGAACTTCTGAACTCCTTCTCTGACATTTCATCAACTTTGTTGTCCATGGGTTCTGTTATTATAGTATCCTGGTTTGTTTGGGGAATTTTCCTCCCTTGTTTGCTCATGTTGTCTATGTGTCTTCCTTTCTTACAGTGTAGATCTGAGATATTACAGTTTCTTCCCTATATTCTTATAGTACCTGTGAAGATATCTGTACCTCACCTTGATGTTAGGCTTCCAGACCCTGCTGGTGTCCCTCAATGTATGCTACTGCATCTAAAGCTGGTGGCCACAATAGCCGAGGGAACTCAAGATGATATTTAAGGTGCCAAGATGGAAGGAATGTCTTACAGAGATGGAGCTAAAAGGTGGGCCTTACACTCCTTTTGGGATGCCTGCTCTGAGACGCAGCTCCTTCTAGGCCCTGTCTGCTGTCAAAAAATTAGGGGCTACTGCATTGGAAGGTGACGACAATGACTGCAGTGTCCCAGGATGGAAGCCAGTTAAGCTTAGGCTCCCAGGTATGGTGGGGGCAGTGAACTCGGACCTACCTGGGCCTGGGTCCTGCGCAAGTCTGTGTGGATGGATCTGGGCTGGGCCTGGGCTCCCATGGTAGTCTGTTCATCAAAGAGGCGGTCCTGTGCTAGAGTCTGGGCTCCACCAGGTGTCTGCCCCTGCGGTGGAGGGGTGGACCCAGGCCTACTGTGAGTCTGGGTCCTGCCCAGGCCTGTGTGGGTAGATCGGGCTGCAGGGCTTGACCTCCCTCGGTAGTCTGCTGATTGGAAGGAGTGCTCTAGTATTGTAGCTCAAGTGTACTCTCACTGGAAGAGGCTAGGCTCCTGCGGGTGTCTGCTGGATGGGTGGAGAGGTGGACTCGGGCCTACTGTGAGCCTGGGTCCTACGCGGGCTGGTGTGGGTGGATCAGTATGCCCATTCCTAATGATAGGCAAATTCTTAGTGGAATGGAAAGCACAACTTGTTCTTTATCTTAGATGGTATGTCCTGGCATGATTTGGACTGTTGGACCCCAAAATGCTGAGCAACGTGAAGAGTACCTGACTCTTCATGGCTGCTGCTGCTCCCTCCTTCTGCATGATGTAACCTTATTACTGGACCAAAACTTGCCCCTTCCCACTTATTAAGTTCAATCCAGAAAGGACCTGAGTAGACATATGTGGAATGTCAAGATGATTCAGGCCCTTTGGACTATCTCATAACAGAGAACAGGAGAGATTCCTAGGACCTACTCCTGGAAAACTGTGGATGTATGTGCTGCTCTCTAGTCCAAATAAAAGCAAACTCTTTTTGATCTTCCTTATTGGTGTTGAAGAGAAAGGTTTTACTGGATGAACAGCAGGACTTAGTAGAAGACCTATCTTCATTTTATATATGAAGATTCTAAAGCTCTGGAGGGTTAGAAACCTGTTGGCCTGACTAGGGATTGCACCTCAGGATCAGAGACATCTGGCTGGGGATAAAGTGGCCTCATGTCACTTATACCCTGGAGATATAGAAAGATGAGGAAGGGAAACTGCTGATAAGTTTTGCTTGCTGCATAGGTAATCACAGAACTTAGCACTAAAGGTGTCATCTAGTTTAACCTCTTACTTGACAAAGAAGCCCCTCTGCGGCAGTGCTGAATTTACAGTTACGAGTTCGGTGAGAACACAGGTGTGCAGGTTTGGAGACATACTGTATCAGCTAGCAATTGCTGTGTGATAAGCCATCCCAAACTTTATCAGCTTAAAAAAGATCTTCATATTATTTTTCTTGAAACTATTGGATTGACTGGGGCTTCTGCCCAGTTGAGCTGGGATTAACAGGACTTGTTTATGCATGCATCTATAGTTGTCAGCTGATCAGTTGAGGATTGGCTAGATTATCTGATCTCTGAACAGCTTGACTGGTCTGGCCATTTTCCATGTGTCCAGTATTCTAGCTCAAGTGTATTCTCATGGTAAAGTGAGAGAAACAAGAGAAGTATAGAGGCAACAAGTATCATCTGCTTGTATCTCATTTGTTAACAAATGGGGTAACAAATAGACCACTGGCCAAATCAAGCACATGGAGGAGTACTAAGACAGAGGGAAGAGTAAAGTGCCCTGGCCATCCTGGAGGGATACAGAATCAGCAATCTACCACATATAACTAAATTAAAATCCCAGCCATCTATTCCACATGATGAATCACTCCTCTGCGCCTTAGTTTCCCTACTATAAAACAGACAATAATACCATCTACATGAAAGGTTATTATAAAGATCAAATAAGATTTCCATAAGGTATCTAGTACAGTGCTTGGAACACACAGGACTTTCAAAAACTGATGGGTTTGGTTATGAAGAGAGTTGTCTAATAGGCCCTTTGATATCCAAAGCTCAGGATGCTCAGAGAAGGCCTGCAAAGAATCCCAAAGCTAAAGTCTCTCCCTGGACACTTGGCCTAAGAGGCTAGATCTTCTGAAGATCCATATCAGCCACAGTTAGGGAGATCACTGGACTTTGAGGACTGTGGATTACCTTGTCCCTAGGATATGATATTGTCCAGTGCAATGGCTCCTTCCTGACATGGCCATTAGCTAGAGAAGATGCGGGAAACTCTGTCCATCCTGAAATAGGCAGCATGAGTTTTGGCTGAGTCAGACAGAACAGTGGTCAAATTTTGGCTTGGCTACTTACTAAGCTGAATTTGTGAAATTTAAGCCGTGTCTTGAATCTCAGTTTTGTCTTATTTCACAGGCCTATCATGAGCACTATTGAGCTGGTATCTATTTGGGATATGGGCTTACACAGGTGATGCACATATGGGAGAGGGGAGGAAAGGGGAGAGAGACAGTGGTAAAGGAGACCTGGGTATTGATTCTATGTTTTCATGGAAGAGAATGTGACCTGGTTTCCAGCCATCTTAGTTTAAAACTAGAAGAACCCAATGTTTGTAAATATTTCTTTAAATGTAAGCATATAGATGGCCAGTACAAATTTTTCCAGAATAGTAAGATTCTGGAAAATAATTTCCAGGTACAGAAAGATGATGGCAAAGCAAGTGGTGAGTTTCTCAGATTTGTGAAGACTTGGCTTCCTACAGGTACTGCCACTAGAAGTTCAAACTCTTTGTTAGGAACTCTGGAGGCCACAAGTACATCTATTAGCATAAACTTCACTTCCTCCTACCCTGTGCAGCTACCTGCTTCTCAAAGTTTCTAGAAAAGGCATATAATACAAGCACAGGTTGAATTAGAACCTAGCTTTTCTTTGTCCACCATCCACAACCCACCTGCTAAGAGTCAGCCAAGTATATGATGCATGGCATTTTTGGTTGAAAGGTGACACCAGCTAGCCATTGAGATGATATTATTATGTTAAGATTCGCATTCATATGGATATTGGACTCCTGCTGTTCACCTCGGCCTGCTACGGGACTCCTGGAGAGTTCCCATTGGTTGGGGAAGTACAGTAGGAGGGAGTTCCAGGGGAGGAACTTCCTCTGGGGGTGCCGGGAGAACGCCGTGTGGGTGGATCGGGGATCTTCCGGGGGGTGTACAGAACATTGGCGGCAGTTTCAAAAAATAAAGTTTGTTCCTGCTTGAGTGGCTCGTGATTTTGTGCCTAGCCAGACTGCGGCATTTGGTGGCCCGTACGGGGAATGCCTGAAGCTTGGAGGTGAGTAAAATTGCTCGCCCCTGAGGGAAGGCGACAAAATGGGTGACCATTTCAAAAAATAATGTGTTCTTGTTTTGATTTATTTTGTTTTTGTTTCAAGCTGCCTATCCCTAGAATTTTCTCAGGCAAACTGGGAAAAATGGTTGGCTCAAGGTTTGAAGTTGTTCGGCCCTGAGAAAGAGAAAATTGATACAACTATTCTTTGTTCGGTTTTTGTTTCATTCTGTTTCGGTTTTGTTTTATGCTATCTTATTGGGTTGCGTTACCTTTATAGTAGATTAGAAACTAGTAAAAAACAAACC